>NW_005179265.1:324842-436956 GCF_000350225.1 Chondrus crispus
ACAAAGACAATCCGTGCGAAATGTTGATACTGCAATACCCTCAACCCTGCCCAACGACACGAGAGGTCATTTGTCAACGCGAAAGGAGCCACTGCCGACAGCGTGCTCCCAGGCGGCTCTTTCAGCTGCCTGTAGACGTCTAGGAATGTCAGGTTCAGGGGCTAAGAGTACTTTGATTTCTAGATTGTCAAAGAAGAGAGTTACTTCATTCGGAAATATTGTTGAGCTGAAGCAGCTGTTTGAGGAGCTCGGTCCTGATGTTTTAGAAGAAAATGGGAGAAGTCCTGCTGCAAACTGGACAAAAGAGGAAAGTGCGCGCCTTTGCCATGCAATTGCAGATTCGCGAAACACAACTCTGGTTGCACAAATGTACCAGCGAATCTCGACCAGGGCAGAGTTAGACCGGCAGCGCCATGATCCATTTGCCAATGAATTCAGATTGTCGTTTAACGACGCGGACTTCATCCCAGAGCCACCAGAATCACATGACGGTGTAACTTTAGACGTGCTTTTAGGAATAGATCCTTCCATCTGGCGCAATGTCCGCGATGGTCAGACATTGAAACAGAAGTGGACGAAACTGCGTTCTGCGTACAGTGTAGCCAGCAAACATATTGAAGCCTCTGGACAAGACGACAGTTAAACCTTTCCGTCTTTCTCGCAAGGAGACGACGTTCTATGCTACGTGCACTGTGTATTTCATGATCACCCAAGTTTGGACGCTGTACTCAGAACTATTCCGCTGAGTTCTCAAATTGAGTCCGGAATTGTCCGCGAAAAAGCCGCAAGCAGTGAACAACGCGTAACCCAATCAGGAAGGAAACCGCGCCGTGATGACACTAGTGATGCTCTTGCGGCTGCTATCACGTCACTGGCAAGTTCTAGGGATGCTGACCGCCCTATTATTATACCGGAGGGTGGCGCAAATGCTGTATGTATAGACAACCGAATTGTTGAATTGGACCGTTCAATGAAAATTGCCGACACTGTTTCATCGTTGATGGATCTAGAATCAAAAAGTTCTTTCCATGATACGGGGCCTGCAAAGCAATGATGATGAATGCTCCAAACGATCCCTGGACAGTTATAACCGCCGTCTCAGACAGGTAGAATGCATGATCAATGACGCCATGTCGCAGAAACCATCTGCATCAATGTAGATTCTTTACGGTCTTCTGCGACCAAGAACATGGATTTGGTGCGTCATATGTTCCCTTAGAGCACTTGTGTCAAGATCACGGCGTCGTCTGTGCATTTGAACATCTAAATCGCAATCGTCTTGAAGGTGCACCGTATAATCTGCAGGCTCGGAATGTCCATTGTTGTCGTTTCTAGATGGCGGCGGTACTGTAGCCCCTCCGCCGTTATCAATTATGAAATTGTGCAGCTTGCAGCATGTCACAACTACTCGGGCGTTCTTTCTCAGAGAGCAGCGAAGAGGCCGCCAAAGTATCCCCCACCGCCCCACTAACATTCCGAAGGCTTGTTCAATGAATATTCGCGCCGAGCTTTGCCAATAGTTAAAGCAATCCTGTGACACACTCATATTGCGGCCTGACCACGGGCAAAGGAGCCTTTCAGGACAGCTATAAGCGTCATCGGCTGCAATCCAATAACCTTCACTCAAAGACCCTTCTGATTGTGACAACAACCGCGATAACCCGCTCATTGCATAAGCTGTAGAATCGTGAGAAGAGCCCGGTGTTATGCAAGAAACAAACGTAAATCTATAGTATGAGTCGCACATTCCTTGCATGTTGAGAGCAAAAAAACCTTTGCGATTGTAGTAGGTTGAAGAATTCGCAACCTCAGAAGCCGTCGGCTCGCAGATCTTTACTGCTAAACCATCAAGGGCACCACAGCATTTCGTGAGCGGACTGATTCCGCTTCTTGAAAATGACTGCGAAACTTGCCTGAGCCATGACTCAGACCTATGTGGAAATTCGATTGTCAGTTTCTCGCTCAATTTGTCCACCGTTTCGTCAATATAATTGTATAGTGTAGATGTTGGTACGTTGTGCGCCAACGCAATATTGAGGTACGATCCGCCCGCCAGCCAACGGAGGGTGATAGATAACTTGATCCAGGCAGTGTGTTTATGGCGATTTGCGATGTTACGCTGGTTAGAGCAGATTAGATCGGCGAGGCGTGCAAGTAAAGGGAAAGGCATCCTGTAGAAACGGCGAAAGAACTTTTCAGGCATGCCGGTTATCATTGACTGAAACGTCAAGATGGGTCGTTCGACATTGGGGGAATGTCTGCTGGAAAAGCAGCTGTTTTTCCTGCCGCAAAGTGCGGCAAGAATGACGATGCTGTCTATCTTTCTCTGCCGCTTTTGCTCCTTATCATAAACTGTATGATGCAGTGCAACCGCAAGAAGTCGCCGCCGTCTTGCAGAGTTTGCCGATCTCATCGGGGGTTAACGTTAACAAGACTTTGAATGACGTGTGAGGCAGTGGAAAGGTGTTCAGGACCAGACGCTTGCACGGCTCGGGAAGCATACGATCGCAGTTGAGCACCAGGACGCAGACCAGGCCTAGAGCGGAGGGGAGGCAGGTGCGCGGCTCGGAAACTGGACGACTGTAGTGCACTAACATGCCTCCTTCAATAGCGAGGCACGCGCCAGTTATCCCACGTGTACACGTGTATGTCTCCATCAGGCACGGTCTGGTGTAAGCTCTGTCGAAGTACTGACAGCTCATCACCCACGTGTATTCGTGTATTATCACCACGTGTACTCATGTATGATCACCACGTGTACTGGGGTATCATAACCCGATACCAGGAGTATTGCGTACAGTACAGCATATAAGCTGGTACGGCGGTATTATTACTTTATTTTAAGCTATTATTATTACGGCGTCTACGACTATATAGTCGACGCTCCACCCTAAGAGCACCCCTACTGGTTTAGTTATATTTCGAGGTTAAATATGAGAAATTTAGCGTTTGGAGATAGCGATTCTAGGCGCAACACTACCGGTTGAAGAGCAAATTCAAACGTGTTGTGCAGTGATTGGCTCTTTCGGCAGCCGTGGTCATCCAGTACAAGGGATGATAGTGGTGATGCTGTACGCATATACTGTGGGAAACGTCCCCGGTTCCCATTTCCTCAAGCCCGACATGACAAAATCATGCCCTGGAGGAAGGGCACGGAAGAGAGGAGGACGAAAGGGAGAAGGGAAGGCGTCAGGAAGAATGCAGGAGAGTGGCAGTGGCGTGTAAATTCAGCTTAGGACGTGGGCGTTGGGGATGTTCACTATGCACAGAGAACATTGCTCGCGCCAAGTCAATAGAATTGGCGTGGGTTTTTGGAAAATTTTCCAAAGTGGCGCAATTCTACTCACATCTCTATTTGCGCAAATGAGTAAATCTGTCTTCATCCGGTCGGCTGCTTGGAGATAGATTTACTCAAAATGGATTTTTGGAGATACTCACTCTACTAGAGTTCCTCGTGACCAAATCTATCTCCAAAAATCAAAAATTTACTCATTTACTAAACCACTAGGGGTGCTCTAAGTCAACAGACACGAAGCCTTGGGGTTCTTTCTCATGTTTCTGGATTCTCGGTAGTAGCCCCGCGCCGGTCCTCGCACTCCCTGTGCGACACCACGCGAGCCCATCTATTCGCTTGAATCCCCACTCCTCTCTACTGCGCGCTGCTACCGAGGATACTACCGCCCTACGCGCGTCCGTTGCCACTCCGCTCCCCTACTACGCTCGCTTCGCTCTGTGTTTGTCTGTTCCTACCCGTGTCTACCTACTGTGCACGCGCGCCCGAACCCCGGTGCCCGTTATCACCGGGTGGTCTCCCGTTTCCCACTTTCCCGCGTCCCGAACACGCGTGCTCTGCCTGAGGCTGCCACACGTGGCCTCAGTGCACGACACCAAGTCGGCGGATGCAAGTTCACCTCCCAAGATGGAGAAGCGGTTACGAGTACTCGGCTGTAAACACACTGTCTCAGCCCAGGACAATCCCGATCCCGAAGACTTCGGTACGCTGCACTGACCATGGCGGACGAACATCCAGCCGCTTGCACCGGATTTTCACGCCTCGGCGACAATGATGACCTTGTCGCGAAGAAATTACAAGGTCTATGCGGACCTTGGTATTACCCCAGCTGTCATGGTGAGGCAACTCAGCATCCTCGACACGGGGGCAGGTTCTAACTTCGTTCGAGGTGATACCTTACCTCTAGGATTGGAGTCGCTCGTCAGCCCGGGTGAAATCCCGACAATCGCTGACGCAAATGGCTGCCCATTGCGGACGAGCGGACAAATCCCACTGGTGTTGCGGTTAGGTGACCGCACCATGAAGTGTAACTCCATCGTTTGCCAACGATTGGGAGCCCCCGTCATTCTCGGGTGTGAGTTTAACGACAAATTTGTCGAAGCGATCTACCCCCGACGAAAGTTGGTGGAGTTGGACGACGGTACAAAAGTACCAATCGTTCGTCAACCGGCTCGCCGTGCCGTGGATCACCCTCCGCTCCCCTCGGTGCAGGAGTATACCCCCGAGGCTGGGCGCATATCGCCCAAGCTTAAGGTGTCCCGAGCGGTGAATATACTGGCCGGTACCCAAACTTGGGTACACGTCACCAATGGACGAAGAGGACTCTCTACGGTGGAGCCAAACCTGCAATTATATGCGAAACATCGTGTCTCCATTTCCAACGGGGTGATCCACATCACTCCGTTGCAGGAGTTTAAAGTCTTGGTAGCCAACTTCTCATCGGCCACCAAGCGACTGTCGAAGAACCAAGATATTGGTTTCGTTTCTCCCCATCCCAGTGCGATGATTCGCACGGCGATGACGTTAGACGCAGTTCTTGCGACGGAGTTCGACGAGGGGAACCCTCCTTCACAGGACGCAGACCCCCCTCGCTCACATTTCTCGACTCATGAGGTTTCTCATCCCATGGATGCTGTACCCCTCGACCACTTGCCGCAACACGTGCGTAAGCAGGTTCGCACCATGCTTACGCCGTACGCAGCAATGTGGAATGGGAATCTGGGTGAGGTTCGAGCGACCGAACATCGCATCGAACTCACCCCCGGCGCAAAGCCGTTTCGTTGTCAACTCTACCGGGCTGCTCCCCGCGCCCGAGAGGCGGAACAAGCCTAGGTAGACGAGATGTTGGCAAGCGGGGTCATCACCCGGTCGAAATCCGAGTGGGCCTTGCCGGTCGTCCTCATCCCCAAGTCGGATGGCAGTTTCCGTTTTTGCGTCGACTATCGTCGCTTAAACGCCCTAACCGTGCGTGAAACGTACCCTATTCCTCGCATGGACGAGTGCCTAGATTCCCTAGGTGAAGCCAAGGTGTTCACCACTCTGGATTGTAACTCCGGGTACTGGCAAATTCCAGTTGCCAAGGAGCATAGGGCCAAAACCACATTCACATGTCATGCCGGGACGTACCAGTTCAACCGAATGCCCTTCGGGTTGATGAACGCCCCGGCTACATTTCAACGAATGTTGGATATTCTCCTCTCCAGCTACATCTGGAAGAGTTGCTTGATTTACTTGGATGATATTATAATTTTCTCCAAGGACCACGACTCCCATCTCAAGGATGTGGAGGTTATACTCCAGGCTCTACAGCAGGAGGGATTGTCACTTAAGCTCAAAAAGTGTAAGTTTTTTCAGGACTCCGTGGAGTACCTGGGCCATATCATTCGTCCGGGGGAACTACAAGTTCACCCGAAGAATGTCACAGCGCTCTCCGAAGCGACGCCTCCACGTACCCAAACCGAGCTCCGCTCGTTGTTGGGGATGTGTAATGTTTACCGACGTTTCGTCAATCACTTCGCTAAAATAGCGGCGCCTCTTACGGCGATGCTCCGCAAGGGAGAACCTGATCTCCTTCCCGTCTTCGATGACGATCGAACCACGGCCTTCGATACGCTGAAGGCGTGTCTATTATCCCCCCGGTGTTGAAGCTTCCTCGCCTCGGGTTACCCTACTCGCTCGATACCGATGCGTCTGATGCTCAACTGGGCTGCACCTTGTTACAGACCCATGAGGATGGAAACCGATACTCTGTCGGGTATTGGCCCCGCACGATACCGTCAGCGGAACGGAATTACTCGACAACCGAGAAAGAATGCCTCGCCATCGTATGGGCGATCCAAACGCTGCGTCCATACTTGGAAGGCGAGCGGTTTACAGTTAACACCGATCACCATTCTCTCAGGTGGCTTATGAACCTCGTCGACGCGAGTGGTCGACTTGCCCGGTGGCTCTTGCGCCTAGCCGAGTATGACTTCGACGTGACTTACGTGTGTAGCATAACCCCCCCTGGGGCTTTATTTTAGATTAGATCAACTCGGAATCGGATCGGTTACTGTACGGCTCGATGCTCTACAGTACCACCACGTGTACCCCCGAGTACAGGTGGCGCACGTGTACACGTGTACGCGCGGGACCGAAGAGCGCGCACCCACGAGTACTGTCAGCCCCGATGGCTGACAGTATTACAGTGTCGACAGACCGCTACAGTACATCGGTACTGTACTATTATGATAGGTTATTATGTACATTAAATATGGAGCGGACCGGCGGCGGTGGAGGAGGACAAGCACGGACTTGTCACCCACCGACCGTCAAGGTCCGACTTCCCGCTTACTCTAAGGTAGCGCTCGCTAACTACCTTAGAGCAGCACCGAGCGCGGGTTGAGAACGCGCGCGGTACGCCCACGAGTCGGCTCCGCCTCCGCCCGTCGGTACTGGATCGTTACCCAGTACCGCGCCGGGGCGTCGAGGCGTCCAACCGCTCGCGCGTACCGGCGTCCTCCCCGTTCCCGCTCTACCACGCTACCCGGGCCCGCTGCCCGGTGCCGTTAGCTGGTGTCCTGCTTCACCCCCGTCTTCCCGTTCGGACGGGGTCTACGTCGAGCTGTGCATACACCCCTACCGCTGGGGGTGTTTATGCTACAACGTGAAGGGTATCAAGAATTGTCTTGCCGACGCGTTAAGTCGTATGCCCTCCATGGGGGGTACCACCGTCCCAATTGACGAGGAGATCCTATGTTACTCCGTCATAGATTTGGAGGATGATACTCTACACACAAAGGATAAGTTCGACGACACAGATGTCGATACCACGACCGGCTGTTACGCCTTGGAACCCCCGGCCTCACTTGCCGCATTAACACACGACGATTTCTCGCATGAACAAGCCTCCGACCCCTTGTGCAGGGAGGTGGCTTCCCGTCTCGCGAAGGGGGACCGTTCTGCCCAACTTCGTTTGTCACGGTTCTTCGTCAATTCAGAAGATTTAATCTGTCGGAAAGCCCACCTTGATGGTGTTGAACAGATAGTCGTACCAGCAACCCTCCGCGAGAAGTTGTTGTATTTGTCCCATTACCCCGCCACCCCAGGTCACCCTGGAGGTCGGCGTTTGTTTTCACGCCCTGGCAGCGGTATTATTGGCCGAGCATGTCGTTCGATGCTTATTCCACAGTACGGATGTGCCCTGATTGTGCCAAGGCCCGCATTACAGTTGCGCAAACACAACTCGGAGTTGAAGACCTTCCCTCCATCAGGCCCCTTGGAGTATATCGCAATTGATATCCTTGGAGAACTTCCCCTAACGCCAAGAGGGAACCGCTACCTCTTGGTGATGACGGATCGTTACTCTAAGTTAACCCGTACAGTACTTTTACGGAAGATCACCGCCGAAACCGTTGCACAGGCGTTCATATCACACTGGGTATTCGTTTGCGGAGCCCCAGTGAAACTCCTCTCTGATAATGGGAGCCAGTTCACCTCAAGGTTCTTCCTTGCAGTGTGCAAAATCCTCTCGATTGAGAGTGTGTTCACGACAGCATATCACCCCCAGACAAATGAGCAAGTGCAGAGATTCAAAAGAACGTTGGTCTCAACCCTCCGCCACTACCTCGCCGATAACCAACGTGACTGGGATCAGTACACGGATGCCCTCACCTACGGCTACAACTGCACGGTGAACAGGATGATTGGCATGAAGCCTTTTGACCTGGTGTTATCCCGGACCCCGAGTCCGTTGTCTCCACAACAAACCCCGTTGTTGGGTCCTTCCGCCTCACAGGCGCAATTCAAGTTTTGCTTCCTAGCGTGGCTACGCAGCCTGATGGTGACAGCCAGCAACAATCTGCTGGCCGGCCAGAGCCGATACAAACGCGATTTTGACAAGCGTATACGGAACCCCACCCCGGAATATGAGGTGGGTGACCAAGTCCTCGTTAATCGAGAAGCAGCTCTACGTTCAGAGGAGAAAACCGACAAGGATCGGGTCAACAACAAACTCGCACCACGCACTGAGGGTCCGTTCCCAGTAGTGGAGGTGGACGACCACACCGTCACAGTCCTTCGAGGGACAGGACTGAAAGACAGGATCTCTCGTGACAGAGTAGTCAAGTCTCCACCATTTCATAGCAATGTGGAGGATATCACGCCCATGCGGACAGATTTTTGCGACGAGGAGGCCAACTCTTCGCCCGAGCAAACACCGACAGTCGGTGACGATGCCGCAGGACAAGCCAGTGGCCCACCGCGTGATGACGTCGATCATGAGGATATGACGCCCACCCCAGCGCTTGCAACCGCGCGCACGCCGGTTCTGATGGATGCTATAAGGAAGGGCGCTTCGGAGCTGGTCATATCGCGACTCGCCTACGCCCCCCCTCAGGAGGGGGAAAAGGGCTCCTCAACGAGAAAAGAGACCACTACCCCTCAGGGCAAAGAGTCACGTCATACGGAAAGTACTCCGGGACCCCCCGTGCCCACAGTGCCCCAAACATTAGCGAGAAGGCTCGTACGGATCATCGCGCAGCCACTCCCGGGGACATGTGGACAGCAAGCACGAGGACCAGCGGCCCCCGGGAAATATCTGGGATAAAGTACGCCCCCTGGTAGCGGATTCCCCCTCGCGGGAGATTTCGGACACGCAAGAAATCTCACCGACGAGATCCACAGTGCAACAAGCACTCGCCGAAGCCATGACGTCATTCGCTGCGAAGTGTATGATAAAACCTGACGCTTTCGGTCCGCCGCCCGTTGGTTCGGAACCGCCGCCCTCAGGGAGGCCGTCATCACCCCCGTCAACCCCTCCAGGAGTCCTACCCACTGAGTACGTCGTGGAATCGCTCTCCGGCTACTCCCCGGGAACGGACGGTATCCCCCTATTTCGCGTCCACTGGTACGGGTATTCTTCGGACGACGACACCTGGGAGCCGGCCCATCACGTGGATTATAACACGGTCGTTCGTTACTGTCACTGAAAACACTTACGAATACCCGCCCGTTCCCTGTGGGACCGGCCCGACAGTGTGGGCATACAACACTGACCGCTACTTCCCGAGGATCTACCGCCTCCTCCCCGGTACGCTCATCCCCAAGTAATGGGATGCCGACTGCCTCGCGAAGCATTTCCAATGCTGATCAAGTAAGTTACTCGAGAAACGAGGTTCCCGAACTCGCAAGTCGAGGATTATCCGTTCACACACTCGTCAACAGAGAATCTCTTACTCGCATGTCGAGAGCGGTCAACTAATAAGCTCGATGACTAGAGGACCTTCATCATGCACAATGCGGGTCACTTAATTTACTCGTCAAACGAGGGTCCCGAACTCGCATATCAAAGATAGTCAAAACAATTTACTCGTCAACCGAGTTTCCCAAACTCGTTTGAACGAGGATGTTACTTATTACCTCGCCAAAGGCGAGAAGGGTACAGCTCGCATAATCGAAGCTCGTCAAGGAATGAACTCGTTCACCACGGATCCCCAACTCGTTGACAGATGATTTTACTTTTACCTCGACAACGAGAGAAGTGTACAGCTTGCAGACCGGAAGCTCGTCAATTAATTAACCCGTCACCGCGGATCTCCAACTCGCTTGCGCGAGGATTTCTATCTGTTACCTCGACAAACGCGAGAGTGTACGGCTCGCATAATCGAAGCTGGTCAACTAACGAACTCGTTCACCACGGATCCGCACCTCGTTGACAGAGGATTTTACTTTTACCTCGACAACGAGAGAAGTGTACAGCTTGCAGACCGGAAGCTCATCAATTAATGAACCCGTTACCGCGGATCTCGAACTCGCTTGCGCGAGGATTTCTACGTGTTACCTCAACAAACGCGAGAGTGTACAGCTCGCATAATCGAAGCTGGTCAACTAACGAACTCGTTATCCGCGGATCCCAAACTCGTTTGAACGAGGATGTTACTTATTACCTCGACAAACGCGAGAAGGGGGTACAGCTCTCATAATCGAAGCTGGTCAATGAATGAACTCGTTCACCACGAATCCCAAACTCGTTGACGGAGGATTTTACTTTTTCCCTCGACAACGAGAGAAGTGTACAGCTTGCATCCCGAAGCTGACTACTTAATTTACTCGACCACCGCGGATCTCGAACTCGCTTGCCCGAGGATTTCTACTTATTGCCTCGACAAACGCGAGAGCGTACAGCTCGCCAATCTGAGGTTGGGGAATAGTCTCTTGATAATCAAGGATTGTAAGCTCGCTTGACCGAGGATGTTACTTATTACCTCGACAAACGCGAGAAGTCTACAGCTCGCATAATCGAAGCTGATCCATTAATGAACTCGTTAGCCGCAGATCCCAAACTCGTTTGGCCGAGGATGTTACTTATTACCTCGACAAACGCGAGAAGGGGGTACAGCTCTCATAATCGACGCAGGTCAATGAATGAACTCGTTCACCACTGATGTCAAACTCGTTTGACCGAGGATTTTTACCATTTTTCTCGACAAGGCGAGCGTGTACAGCTCGCATATCCGACGCTGGTCAACTAAGAAACTCGAGACCCGAGGACTCTCACTCGCAGGTCCGAGGTGTATCGAGGCGCGACCCCCGCAGCCGCGCGACTGGCCGCGACCGCCGACCAACCGGTTGGTCGACGCCCCATCTCGGACTACTTCTCTTCCTCGTAGCCTTCGAGTTCCTCCTCCGGGACCACCTCGCGGGGTCCACCAGGAGTCACCCCTCTCTCCCCTTCCCCTCCTGCGGGAGTTGACTTCTCCGCTCCGACGCCTCGGTCGGGTTCCTCCCCTGTCTCCGGGCGGAGGGGCACCTCCGTCGGAAGAGGTTCGGACGGGGGCACACTCGTGCGACCCGCCACCTCAGTTATCTCCACGGAGTCCGCCTCCGCAACCAGGCGCCTTAATTTCGCCGCCATCAGAGGATTGCGAAGTAAGGCGAGCAACTTGGCGTCAGACAACTCAAGCGGATCGCACCCGGTCCCCTCCGCTTGCGCTACTGGCGGCACGACAGCTGCACCTTCGGCCATCACGACATCGGTCGTTGTACTGCGCTCACCGTGTTTCGCCCTCACGCGGGCGTGTTCAGGCGCGCAGTGGCCCGGATCGCCCTCGGCTATTTCCTCACGCGGCCGTCCGCGTGCATTTTCTCCACCAACCCCGGAGGTGGTCTCCGGTCGGCCCAACAGTAGGTCGGACTGGGTGACGTTCAACGTTTCGGCTTCAATGCGCACCCAGTTACCCGTCAGCGACGTACCGGCATCAAACCGCGGCCCAGGCGAGTGATTCCTCACTCGGGGATTATCGAAGTGATGCCCTTGACTATAAGGAACCCAAGGCCAGTCAACACTGTCATGGAGATCTAGCAGCGCATGAAGTCGACGCTGCAGAAAGGCAGTCTCCAACACCCTCGTCAAATCGAGACACCGCAGCCACTCTACAACGGCTGTCGGGAGCACATATAAGAGACCATCATACGTGGACCACATGAAGCGTTTCGAAATGATAGCCAGCTATTCACTCAGAAACACCATCCACTTGGGTGATTGAGGATCTTCCATCATGCCTAGACCGTAGTACACCAGGCATGGTGGAAGCTCATCAATGAAGTCGGCCGGGACTTCATACTGGTCAAACCACGTCGGCAGATCTGGATACCGCGTGCGCAACGTCACTCGGTCGAACGAGGTTACTTCTACCCACTCGTAGGCGATGAAAACCCCCATGCGGTTCCGCATACGTCGCTCAAACTTGAGCTTCCCATGCATGGCGGGGTCATGGCGGGGTTCTTCCGCCTCTCCAATTCGACGGCATACCCTGCCGGCAACAACGGCGCGTCCGACGCCATCATCGACACGGATGGTTCCTCCTCCCTTTCGCCGAGTCCTCCCATAATATGCCGCAAATTGACAACATACCCACGGTCGGCCTCCTCACGGTACGCCCACGTGTTTAAGCCCCACCCCCGGGGGACTAGCCGGTGGCACGGAGTACGACGGATGCGCTGTCGAATGAAACCTACGAACGCTTCTCGCGAGTCGGGATCCGTCCGCCTGAACTCTGGGCGTAGTAACTCATTCGCTACGACCAATCGATGGCTGAAGTCTCTGGAAAACACAGCCTGCAAGCTGAGGCCACCCGAGAGCTCGCCCGTTGCAGTCGCGTAGGTACGGATCAAGTCCGGGTCCCGCAACCCTTCTGCCGAAAGGAACGGTGCCCTCTCGAATAACAAAGGGGCGTCGGTCATGCTCCGTCCCCACAACTCGCTCGCACGAGGCCAACGTCCGCCGTTGTGGCCGTACCTCCCCGCGAACATTGCCCCGTGCATCGTACCGCGCTCAACCTACGGTCCGCCGATCCGTTCACCCTCGCCCAGCCGAGTTCCCACCGTGCCGTGCACGATCAAGTCGGGACACAACCCGGGGTACTGTACGCGTAAATAGCGGAAATAATCCCGCTGAATCACCACTCGCGGGACGCTCGACTCTACGAGGGGGGCTATGTGGTGCACTAACATGCGTCCCTCAATAGCGAGGCACACGCGATTTAGCCCATGTGTACGCGTGTATTTCTCCCTCAGGCACGGCCTGGTGTAAGCTCTGTCGAAGTACTGACAGCTCATCACCCACGTGTAGTCGTGTATTATCACCACGTGTATTCGTGTATGGTCACCAGGTGTACTCGGGTATCATAACCCGGTACCAGGGGTATTGCGTACAGTACAGCATATAAGCTGGTACGGCGGTATTAGTACTGTATTTTAAGCTATTATTATTACGGCGTCGACGACTATAAAGTCGACGCTCCACCCTAAGTAAACAGACACGAAGCCTTGGGGTTCTTTCTCATGTTTCTGGATTCTCGGTAGTAGCCCCGCGCCGGTCCTCGCACTCCCTGTGCGACACCACGCGAGCCCATCTATTCGCTTGAATCCCCACTCCTTTCTACTGCGCGCTGCTACCGAGGATACTACCGCCCTACGCGCGTCCGTTCCCACTCCGCTCCCCTACTACGCTCGCTTCGCTCTGTGTTTGTCTGTTCCTACCCGTGTCTACCTACTGTGCACGCGCGCCCGAACCCCGGTGCCCGTTATCACCGGGTGGTCTCCCGTTTCCTACTCCCCCGCGTCCCGAACACGCGTGCTCTGCCTGAGGCTGCCACACGTGGCCTCAGTGCACGACAACGACAGGGTATGAGAGGATGCGAAGAAAGCCGGTGAGCAGTGTGGTGATGGTACGCGCGTGGCGGGGGCGGGGATAGGTGAATGGACGTACAGAGTAGGGCGTGGCGCAGATGTGCGTGGGCGGCGGAGAGGGCGTGCGGGGGTAGCCAGACGCGGAGGGTGAAGAGGTGGAGGAAAGTGTATGCGGTGGGGAAGATGAGGTGCCAGTAGAGGATGTGCAAGGCGGCGAGCTCGTCGAGTAGGGGGACGGGGACGGGGATGCGGTCGTAGAACTGACAACTCTGTGCCAGGAAGGGGGCGTCGGCCTCGCACATGTTTTGTGCATGGCAAGTAGAGCAGTGGGTATGAGGGGTGGGTAGGAGGGATGAGTAGGAGCTCCTTCATATTATTTTGTTCGCGGATCTGGAATGCTTCGAACGCATTCATGTATTACATATTTTGAATCCCATATTATATATTCGTCTTTTGGAACGACCCTAAATACCCGATATTTCCATTAGTATTCGGGGACCGCCGGCGCACCGCCGCGGACACTAGGGATATTACGCCACCGCAATTCTGCAACTAAACTGCAAAGAAACCGAAACTAGAATTACAGTATTGCAGAATTCTGCAACTCAGCATGACTAAAGTCGCAGAAATCAGACCGTTTAGTGAAGCGGAAACTGCAAGTGTTCACCAATACGTGTAAATAAAAATGGCGCCAAACAGATGCTGCCGCATTCCAACTCACCCTTATGAGCCGTGGATGCTCGCACCATCTTCGCACTGTCAACTGTGCCATGGCGACCATAGCCCCTCCCAGCCCAGACACTTCCACTCCAGAGGTTTGTCCCTCTCCCGTTCCTGCGCATGAGACTAACCTCGACATCACCTCACGTTCTACCCTCCACGGCGATGCGCGTACAGGACTTCGACCTAAGTTTACCCCAGACGATGACCTGCAGTTAGTGAGAGAGGTCGCGGCTTCAAAAGCGCATATAGCTCCAAACGGCGCCACCAAAGAGCGTTTTGAGACTGCAGCAAAAAGTGCAAACGCAACACGGCGCCTGACCTGTCCTGTCATGTGGAAAAGCGTCCAGGACAGGTACAAACGGATTCAAACACGTTTTGATGAACGCGAAAGGATAGACGGATTGATGAGTGTCGTTGGCGGGGAATTGGGGGAGATGGAGGAGCTGCTGAGCTCCATGAAAGAAGCGCGACAAGATTTGCTTAACAGCAAATGCGCTTCTCGCAAAGCAGCTCAAGAAAGAGAAGCCGAGAAGGAGCGTCTGGTCGCCATAGTGCGCGCCAAGGCGATGCACAGGGAGAGGTCCTCGAGCACTTCGGAGCCCGACGTCGAGGGCACCGAAGGTGAAGGCTCCGATGCAGTCACTACACCTAAGAAACGCTCGGCAAAGCGAAAGCACAGCGAAGTTTTGCCTGATCCATTCGATAGTGACATAGCAGCCTTTACCGCCGCGCTGCAGAAGAGCGACGAAGCGCGCATAGAATTCGAAGAGCGGCGCTATGAGAGAGACCTCGAACAGTGGGAGAAAGATAGAGAAGTGGGACGCAAGGAACGAGAAGAGGCAAACAACTTGGAGCTTGAAACATTTAAGTTGATGATGGAGGCGTTCAAACAGCGCTAAAAAAACGCTGACCACTTCCGCCTCTTAGCCCCCACACACTTTCAATCCCCCTTCCTTAAAATTAGAAGTCAGAGAACTGCCCACACTCCGCACCGCATTCCCCTTTGCCTCCCTATTTAACAAACTCACTCGTAAGCCTTTAACCCGTTCCTCTGCTTCCCAGCACTCCGCGACCCCTGCCACCGCACTGCCCTTCCATTTAGTTACCTTTGGGAACAAAAGCACTTTGCTTCACCGCCACCATCCCTCTCGTCATGTGCCTCTCGTCTATATAACGTACGCCTCGCCGCGCCCCGACTCCCCCCACCCCCCTCCGCCCGCTTCGCCTCGCCTCGCTTCTACGCACCCCTCCACCCGCCTTAAAGGCGGAGGTAGGCGGAGTCGGAGAGAACAAAGTTTGCTCTCCCCGACTCCCCCTACCTCCTGCCCCCCGCCTCGCCTCGCCCCGACTCCTCCCACCCCTTTTTCTCGCCTCGCCTCGCCCCGCCGCCTTTGCACGCCCCGCCTCCCCCTACCTCCTCCCCCCGCCTCGCCTAGCCCCGACTCCACCCACCCCCTCCGCCCGCTTCGCCTCGCTCCGCTTCTACGCACCCCTCCCCCCGCCTTTGCCCGCCCCGACTCCCTTCCATCCATGCCACGCCTCACCACCGTTATGCCAGCCCCGCGACGTGCACAGGTCGCGCAGCGGCCTGTGCGCGCGCCTCAACCTGCACGCGCCGCCGCGCGCGCCGCCTTCGTTCGCGCCGCTGTCGTTTGCAACCCTGTGCCACGCGCTGCTGCACCAGCGGAGCGCGCCTGCGCGCGGACGGCGGCGAGTACACCCGCGTGTGTAACCAGCGTTCCCTGGACGGTCCTTGCTCATCTGATTGTACGCAGCCCAGGGGCTGCCCATGGCCCACAAAATTGGACTCTCAGGGCAGAACAGGAGAACACGTGTAAATATAATCAAAATATATACATTCTGACATAAAATTGACCTCACGCATCATCAGTACAGGGCTACTGTTCGTATTTCTTCGTCTCTCCCTCGAAAAAAATATATCTGTCCCAACACGCTCCCCCGTCTCGCGGCTATGCCACCAGCCTTGCTCTCCCTCACCCCTTCCGCACCGGCTCGCACCCCCTGCGCTTCCTCTCCCCTCGTGCCCGCCGCCCGTCAAAATGTCGCTCCCCCTCAGGCCGCTCCGCGCTTTCCTCCTCTTCCCCAAGCTGCCGTTCGTGTAACCGCTGCACGTGGCCCACCCCCTGCCTCATGGCTTTCGCCGTCTCGCCGAGGCGAGGCGAGGCGGGTGTGAAGTGGTCAGGGGAGGCGAGGAGAGACGAGATGAGGCGGGGAGAGGGGTGGGGGGAGGCGGGGCGTGCAAAGGCGGGTGTGAGTGGGTGGGGGGAGGCGGGGCGAGGTGGGGCGAGGCCGGGCGAGGAGAGGCGGGAGGGAGGGGGTGGGGGGATTCGGAGCGAGGCGGGGAAGAGGGCGCAGGGGGAGGCGGGGAGTGCAAAGGCCGAGGGAGGGGTGCGTATTAGCGGGGCTAGGCGAAGCGGGGGGTGGGGAAAGGCGAGGTAAGTGTAGTATAAACCCACCCTCCCCCCTGAGCCTTTTTTTAGTTAGATTAGATCAACAACAGGATCCCATACTGTAGAGCCCGACGCTCTACAGTACAACCGCGCGTGTCCACGTGGGCACCACGTGTACGAGGGGCACGCGCATACACGTGCTTACGTGTACCGCGCGCGAACGAAGCGCGCACGCACCATGGGTACTACGTGGACTGTCATCCTCGACATAGCTGACAGTATTACAGCGCAGGCCGACCTGCACTACAGTAGTGTTATGATAGATTGTTTTTATATTAAATACGGAGCGGACCGGCGGCGGCGTAGGTCGACAAGTATGGGCTTGTCGACGACCAACCGCCAAGGTCAGTCCACCCAGCTTATTTTAAACGTCGCCTTCGCTCTTCGCGCGCGTTTAGTCGGAGCCGAGCCGGAGTGGACGCGCAGCACGCGAGCGAGCACGGAACCGCCTCCGCCCGTCAGCACTGGTACGTCACCCAGTGCTGCTCCGGGGCGTCGAGGCGTCGATCCGCTCGTGCGTGCGCGCGTCCCTGCTCGCTCCCGCTCTACCACCGCTACCCGGGCCCGAGCCCGGTTCCGTAGCTGGTTGGCCCACTTCACCCCTTCTCCGATCCGGGGTCTACAGGTCGAACTGCGCGTACACCTCCAGTCATCTGGGGGTGTTTATGCTACAGTAAGGCGGGTGTGAAGGGGTCAGGGGAGGCGACGGGACGCGAGGGGAGGCGGTGGGAGGGAGGCGGGGCGAGCAATGGACGGGGGAGGGGGTGCGTAGAAGTGGGCCGAGGCGACGAGGGGTTTTAGGGGGATTAAGGCGGGGGTGGAACGCGCAGTCACAAGTCGGTAAGCTATGACAGGACACTGGGTCGGAGTAGCGAGCGTGGAAATGGGCAAGCAAATTCGTCGCCGTCATCGCCCAGCCGTTCTTGACCTCTTACTCCCGCCACGCCAAAAACTCTTCAAGAGAGGGTGGCTTGCACTTGAAATAAATCGAATTCTCATTGCGATATAAACAATTCCTTATGTTGCTAAATAGCATCCCAGCAAAGTACAAAGAGGCCACGGGTGCTTGCTGGACACGTAGTTTTCTCTTAAAGTCCATAAGCGTCCAGAATAGCTTGATCTCCTTGAACATCCATTCGACGGTCATCCTGCTCGTGGACATTGCTGTGTTAAAAGCTCGTGCATCTTCCCCTAAATGTGCCCCTTGGAACGGTATTTCTAAGTATTCTCTCCAGTTATATCCACTGTCCCCATATATACAGTACTGTACGCCGTCAGACAGCAAGCATTCTTCCAGCTGAGACTCGAGTTCGGAGCGAGTAAATAGCGTCCAGTCATGCCGACGTCCTTCCAAAGGACCAAAACAGTGTAGAAACATTCCATCTGGAGTTGTAAGTGCTTGAAACTTTAGTGCATGCGCTCGCTTGTGTCCGTTGTGTACGACGTGTTGAAGTCCATAATTTGTAGGTCTTGCAATCTTGAGAACGGTTCCATCTATAAATCCGATGCAGTTTGTAAGACATTCAGATTTCTCGCCAACAGATGTAGCAAATAGTGATGCTTTTTGATGTATATATGTAACGGAAAGCTTACTAGTTATAAGTGACAACCTTGCAATCAAAAACGCTTCTATTCCCTCCCAAAATATTTCGCACAGCTGTGAGGCATGCTTTCCGAACTGCACTTCCACGTCCCTCCAACGACAGGGGCTGGCCATTCGACGTAGTACAATGCACGTTACAAGAATTGGAGAGGCATAGTAACGATTTCTTTTGGTGTGCGTATGGGCCTCTGGCCATGCTAACGCTCTAACTATGCGGCTGATGTCCTGCTTTGCGAAGCGAAAATTGAAAAAATAGTCAGAGTCCGTAAGGGAATTAAAGTTGAACGCGTAGTTGGAAAGGGATATAATTCGCGTTCGTCGCAGATGACTACAGCAGTCCGCTCTAGCACGCAGGTGTGCTGCGAGCGACATACGTAGAAGCTCGGTGGACACGTTCACCCGCTGCGATCTCCTCAAAATTAGCGCTAACGAAATGTGTCTCCATCGAGATAACCCTTGTCTGCTAACGGCTTTGGTGTGTCGCCGTTGCAATCCGCGCCTCCTGGTCATGCTTGATTGTGCCCAGGTCGATAGTGCTGGTGGTCGAACCTCGTGTATGTGCGCAGCCAAAAATGTAATACTCCCACGTTACAGTCCTGCAGTCGCAGCGTGAATAGTGTTGAAGAAACAAGATTACGCTTTATTACCTAAAGATCTCGGCCTAGAAATGTTTACCGTTCCTTGAATTCCTGGATGATTGCCCCCGTCTTTTGCTGTCCCCATTGTCGTGGACATAAACGTTGATACAACGGCCAAAGCAGCGTAGTAGCGCGTGTTTCCATGCCACCCCGGGCCGCTATCCTAGCGATACTACCCGCTTCGGCGGATGAGGACCACTTTCGGCTTGATTTGGGGCGCGCGTCCATGGCTCACCTGAGTCCGAGTTCTGCTTTGGTAAGCTTCAAGATGAGGGGGTACTTCCAGGATGAGAGGGCGTAAGTAGCGACGGGAGATCCCGTTATCTTATCGAGCGTGTGTGTGAAAAACATTCTCGAATGGTTAAGCCATACAAGAAAGAGTAGGGAGAGAACAGAACCAGTGATGACTTGATGAATGAGCAGCGAAGCTGAGGGTGGGATGGTGGGAGAACAAGCGACGACTTGAGGAAGAGAGAAGAGTGGTGAGAGAGTTTTGACGTTCCTCTCTTATACAGCCCTGTTTTCGGACAGTGGCCAAATTTCATTTCTGCCAAGTTTCATTACGCGAATGAAGAATCATTCCCTAAATCATGGCGTGTGGCTTGGCGCTGACTTGTCGCCAAGTCATCTTGACTTGGATTTGTACGGCTGAAATGGTCCACTTGTTTACCACTTTCTGCTGAGTTGTCGTGCGTTCCAACCGAAAAGCCCCCTTGTCCAGATTCACCTTTCAATTGCCAATGAATGCACTGAATAGTGTTGGAGAAACTCCATAGGGAGTAGTCGAGATTTCGGACAGATGTCCGAAAAAGAAGACGGAATCCTCGCACGGCTGTACGCGAGCGTCGAGATAGGATTCTTCCATCGTGCGAGCGACACTCCAATCCCCTCAGATGCAAATGCGGTAGGAAGGGACTCCTATTGCAGCGCATTCCGATGCCGCACCCATGCGAAGCGAGTGTGAGGACCACAAGACTTGCGGAGGTGGGGTGGCGCCAGCTTGAGACAGGCAAGCATGGAGCCAACGTGAGATGCTTGCCGATGACGGTGTGAGCCGTTGGCCCGGGAGGGCCCAATAGTAGCGACTTGTGGAGCGGGTGTTCCGGCGGTAACGGTCGTACCGTAAGACCAAGTCGATGAGCGAAAGCTTGTCTGGAGATAGTCTAGTGTAGGATAGGGTATGTGCCACTCGAGACCGATTTTTCTGTAAAGCAATTGCCAGGTCGATTGATCGTTCCGAAACTTGAATGTTGTCCATGCGAAGCGCAGCGCCAGCCTCCCCCCTTTCGAAGAAGCCGTAGGAAACCTGAACAGCGGTAGCGTTGCAAATCAACTGACGGGTGAGAGCAGGAGCGGCCATAGCAGCGTCGAAGATTTTCTGGGCTATGGTGCTCGGGAGGGCCCGTCGTTCTTTGTGTGCGTCCGGGTCGTTTTCGGCGCGGCGATCCAGGTCAGATTGTTGGTAGGCGGCCAGCGCGAGTTGGATGAGTGGGGTGTATTCAACGGGCAACTTGACGCGTTTGTGGGCCGTTACCACTGCGGAGACGTAATTCTTGACTGAACCGCCAGCAATCCTGCCTGAGTCGAAGAGCCAACCGAGGTACCTGAGCAAAGATCCTTCATCCGCAGCCCATAGGTCGATCCTTTCCAACGTACAGAACGTAGTCCACTTCTACCAGAATCGCTCATTGCTCTTCCAGGTGTTGGTCGCCCGAGCGCGGTGAATTAGACCAGCGATAGTAGTCCATCCGCCTGAGATTCCGACTGCGGCGGTGCGCAGGACTGAGCCACGAAGCGAAGCAGCTAGCGGAAGTTGCTGCGTATCGTCCAGACGGCAATTTTCCATGGTGGGGCTGGCAGGTGCTGTGGTGCCCAAAATGGTGGTAGATAGACGTCTGGCGCGTGAAACAGCTGAAACGTTCCGATTTCCTTGAGGCGACGACACCACGACTGAGCGGGCCAACACGGGGTGACCAGTAGGCCCTTTGCCCATTCCTGAATGATCTTCTCCACGACGAGTGGGATGAGCTTGAGCAGTGGGTTCCAGAAGTTGACCGTCTGCCCCCCAATGCTGCTGTAGCGCATCGATTCCTGAGGATCCCGGGGAGCGGTAGCGGCTGTTGAAACCGGTTGCAGATCGTTGATTCTTGATCCGCAAACCGGTCGATTGTTGGATCCATCTCGTGTAAGAGCGCCCTGATTGTCCGGGTGTTGATCCTCCAGTCGTCTAATGAACGCAAGCGAGAGAGGCGATCTGCGAAGCGGTTGACCGCAGAAGGGACGTATCGTGACTCGATTGAGATGCCCAGCTTGAGCAGTACCTTGTGTAACGCCCACAACTCCTTCATGAGGGATGGTGAGCGCGTGGTCATTGTGTTGGGTATGTGGACCACGGCCTGATTGTCCTCCCATACGCGGAGATGGGTCCCCGTTCGAAGGTCGTCTGCGAATGCCTTCAGATTGTCCGTTACTGCCCTGAGTTCCAGAAAGGTGATGGGCTTCGTACGCAGATGCGGATCTCAAAGCCCTTTCGCTTCCCAGGCCCCTGGTTCCCCCATCCTGAGGTCGTGTCCCAGTGTCCCTCCCATCCCAATTGAGGTTGATGCATCGGAGTGCATTGCCGTTGTGGCCGTTTGGTGATGGAGAGGGCGCGTAGACGGTGATTTGATCAATTCCTTCCAGTGTACCAGGTCCCGATGGCTGCGTGTTTGAGCTTCACGCGCCGCTTCGTTGGTCCCCGTAGCGAGTCGTACAGTGAACGGGTGTAGAAGCGGGCGAGAGGCATGGCCAGAGAGCATGAGATGGACACCCCGAGGAAGTGGCGTAACAATGATGTTTCCACCAACCGACGGTTCTGTCGGGCTTGCTGTAGCATTTTCGAGCGATGGCCTGAATCTTCTGAATCCGTTTGTCCGTTATCCCGAATACCTCAGCCTTGGTGTCGATCACGAAACCGAGGTGGTCCAACAGTTGCGACCCGTCCCAGCAGCCTTTGCCTGGCTTTCTGCGGAGACCGGTTTTCTGCAGCAGTTTGTCCAGGAGCCGCTGTGCTCTGCGGAGTTCGGTGTGGCTTGGAACTGTCACCAGAAAATCGTCCATGTATGGGTGGATGCGGAGATTGAGCCGGTCTCTCATGTACTCGACGAAAGGTCCCATGAATTTGACGAAGTAGAACGGAGATAGCTTCCACCCAAACGGTAGGGCGATACAACGAAAGTAACGTCCATCGATTCTGAAGAGGAACCAGTTGCGGATAGCCGGATGTACCTTGAAATGATGGTACCCTTTCTCTATGTCGAACGAGAGCAGGTGGTCGTTCGGCTTGATTTCCAAAGCGAAGGATTCCAGTGTTTCCATTTTGACGGGAACAGACCGAAAGAGATCTGACTGTCGTTTGAGGTTGACGACCAATCGTCGCTTTTCTGTGCGCACGATGAAGGCGTTTGAGATAGGGAATCCTTGCTTGTTGAGGCGGTGAGCCTCCACCGGGGAGATTTCCTCGTAGATATGGCGGCGCGTGCTGTAGTATAATGACCGGCGCGAGCGTGCAGAGGTCATCGGACGGCCGTATACGGTATACACGTGGGCGGCTGTGCCCACGTGTAGCGAGCGCGCGCGCATGCCGAGCGGTCGTATTCTGGCGTACGTGTACAGTAGTGCACGTGTCGTCCGAGCGGTAGTCTACGCGTGTTACGTGTGCGCGTTAGCACACGTGTCGTCCGTGCGGTAGTCTGTAAGCAACACGCGTTTACAGTAGTGCACACGTGTAGTACCAGCGTCCGTGCAGTAGTAGCAATTATGGCGCTAGTTTTTTAATTGTGTACAGTACCCGGCACGCACTAGGCAGCAGGTACTGTACTACTGTACTGGGACAGGTGTCCGAGGCGTCCCTCTGCGGGGTTAAGACCTGGCACCCGTCCCCACCAGTAAACAGGGGCAAGCTCGCCCCCGTCCCTTTTGCGCCTACGTACGTCCGCTTTCGGTTGTCTGTCGCGCGCACTGGCTTCTAACCCGTTACCGGTCGCTCCCGTTCACGCACCACGGGGCGACTGCGCGTAACCGGCCAGTGAGCCACTTCCTTTTCGCGAGCTCGTCCGATCGGTTCAATTGGCGCGTCGCGTCCGCGCCACGTGCTCCCTCGCTAAAGCCTCCGCCTCTCACCTAACCCAGGGCGGAGAGGAGTTATCCCACATTGGGTACTCTTGTGGAGGGGAAAACTCTCGAGGTTGAGCCACACGCGTGGTCGCTCGATCGCGCGCAGAACCGTACAGACGGAAAAGGTTGAGAAATCACTGCGTCGATCGCGAAGCGTATTCGACGATGAACCGACCGGATCAAGGGGAGGACTCCGCCTCCGGGCGTCTGAGCACCCGCAGTGGCAGTGGCGCACCGCGCCCCCGGGTGGAGAACCCGGAAGCCCTGTTGCGACCGCCACGGCGACCGGGCCGCACGCGAGCGTCCGCATCGGATGTTACGCCCGCCGTGTCGGCAGGCACTGAGAATCGCGTCCAATGGATGGTCGAAGCGATTCAGCCGCGCATCCAGGCCTGGGTCGAGGAGTTCCTCGCTACGGAACTCCCCCAGGTAGCGCGCGTATGCCTCGACCGAACGGTGCCAGCTCTCGTGGACGCACACGTACGCAGCGCCATACCACCGCTTTTGGACGAACTTCTACCCGCTCAAGTCCAATGCGAGGTGGTGACCGCGCTCACCACTGTGGATGAAGAATCCCCGTCCGGCACGGCTCTAAAGGGAGCGATCAGCTCCGCCGTGGCCAATCGTCTGGCCACGACCTTTGCCGGAGCAGGAGTCGACGCACGCAAGCAGCGCGACTCAACCGCTCCGGATCCTACGCTAACACACGCTGAACCGACCGGCGCCGCACTCGGGATCGGCACAATGGCCCCTCACCCGGAGGGTAAGACCATTTACCTCCCACCAATTTATGGTGCTACAGGAGGGCCCACAGAAAATGGCCCTCCCGTACTCGCCGATACGGCTGGCCCCCGCGGGACAGAAAACTGCCTGGGGCGCTTCGCGACAGAAAAGCGACAGCCGTATCGGTCGAGCAGAAGAAGCGCACCCGGCGCTCAAGGCTACACCTCGGAGGGTACAGAAACCCCTCCGAGGAAGAAGACACAAGACGTCGCCACATGGCGACGCGCAAGAACCGCGACGGACGCTACGCGCGATAACGCGATGCCGGAGGGGTCGGTTACCCCTCCAATGATAACTG
This sequence comes from Chondrus crispus, assembly GCF_000350225.1. Classification (NCBI taxonomy): domain Eukaryota; phylum Rhodophyta; class Florideophyceae; order Gigartinales; family Gigartinaceae; genus Chondrus; species Chondrus crispus. The sequence goes on from NW_005179265.1 coordinate 348,976, forward strand.
CGACGGACGCTACGCGCGATAACGCGATGCCGGAGGGGTCGGTTACCCCTCCGATGATAACCGCGAAGGACGCTATACGCGATACCGCGATGCCGGAGGAGGTGGATACCCCTCCGATGACGAGGACACCGAGTCGGACGGATCGCGCAGAGGCGACCGCAGAGGCCGCAATGCGCGCGACCGACGTCGGTTCCGGCGAGAAGACTCCGATCCGGAGGGCTACAGTAGCCCCGGTGGAGAAGGAGACCGCCATTGCAGGGGCAGAGACCGCCGGTCTGCCCCGAGGCGGGATCCGAAACGGTTGCCGGTGATCAGACCGCTGAACGACCTGTTCACCAAGGCCGTCGACTATCGCACGTATAGGCTGGAAAATCGCAGCGCGCGCTACGACGCGAGTACCGCGCGGCGAGTTAACCGATATCGGAAGAAGTTGGACGTCCAGCTGAAAACCCACACATTCGGTGGTCAAGATCCATTCGCGGTGCTAAGATTTCTCGCGCGCTTCAAGATGGCCTGCGACCACAATGGGGTCAGCGAAGGCGCGGCCGTATGGTGTTTCCAGTTCTATGTGACTGGGCAGGCTCACGCCTTGCTCCAGTCCAGGCTACACGGGAACACCATGGCGGTCGATGCAGAGCAGCGCGATATGCTCGAAACCTACGCGGAAGTTGTTAACTTTTTATTACGCACGTACGCGACTGACGAAGTTATTTCCGAAGCGGTCGGTGATGTCACCTCCTTCCGTCAGAGCTCTAATATGACGGAGGAGGTGTACAATAACCAGTTGTGGGACAAGGCGTTGCGCTGCGGAACCGTATTCTCGGACAGGCGCTTGAAGTCCCTTTTCGTTGAGGGGCTTCTGCCAGCAACGTGCGCGCAGGTGCGGAATTATCTCGCGACGCATCCGGGCGTGGACTACCAAGCGGTGGCACGCTACGCGCAAGCTATAGGCGAGACGCACCGCTCGGCTCGAAGACAGGCGACCTCGCTCGCGTCGCCTCAAGCACCGTCCGATTCGGTGAGATGGTTTACGCGCAACGCGCGGACAAGGCCCGTGCTGTCAGTCGAGTCCCTGTCTGAACTCCCGACAGCGCGCGGAACCGAAACGGAGGAGATACTGGCGGTGACGGACCAGTCGGCGACGCCGAGCTCGCTTAGCTCGCCGCCGACTAGCTACCATCCGTCACCTGCCTCGTCCCCGGCGGGCGCACCGATAGCGCCCGCCCAACATGGTGACGCGCGCGCATATCCGTACGGAAGGCCAGTACAGAACCAGCGGGTCCGGTTCTTCAACCAAAGATTACCTGGACCCCCGCCGTGTCGGTTCTGTCTGGACCTGACCCACCGACAGGACCAATGTCCTGTGGTGGCGGATAGCGCGCTGCGTTCGAAGCTTTTGCAGGCCCGCGAGGCCAATTACCAAAAGCTTCGGATCCGTCAAGGTCTCCGCCCAGGCTCGCCGTTCGAGCGTCAACCGCCGACCGCGTGGCGAAATTCGCGTGCGCAGGCTCCCACGGGCATCAACGTGGTCGAGCCGCGCGAGACCGTCCAATCGGAAGAACCCGCGTTACCGCTGACGGACGAGGGGCCCGAGGACCTTGGGTTGGCGGGGGAAGCCGGGGAGGACGCGTAGAGGCGTCGACGGTCCTCCCCGTGCCAAGCCTCAATAAACAAGGCACCCCGTCGACCGCTTCGGTACGGGCGCAATCGCAGAACCGAACGGACGAAGCGGCAATTTGCTTCTTCAAGAAGCAAAATTACAAGGTCACCGCAACGGTCGGACAACGACGCGCGATGATGCGCGCCATCACGCCGGTTCTAGAGTCGGGCGCCGGCCCGAATCTAATCCACCTACGATGTGTGGCAGAACCGTGGCGCGCTGCCATCCAGTCCGCGCGGAGCCCGCCGCTCATCGACGCTTCGAATAGGTCGATGAAGGCCCTCGGCGAGCTCAAGCTGTACGTCCGGATTGGTGAGTTCGTCGCGCGCGTACCGTTCTTGGTCGTCACCAACCTCGCGGTGGACTGTATCCTCGGAACCACGTTCCTGGATCGCCACGTGAAGGCGATCCTGCCACCGCAGAGGAAGGTGCTGTTCCATCATGCGCCGTCCGTAGCGCTGACGGGAGTCACACCCTCGAGGCACGACCGCAAGATGGCCTCGAGGGGACCGTCGCAGCAGCTCCCGCAGGAAAAAAATTCGGCCGACCGGAAGCGCGCGCAGTTCCTGACGAACGTACCGTCACGGAAAATTCGCGTGGTCAAGGGGGTGACGATACCCCCGATGACCCAAGCGATGGTACGCGTCGCAACACCGGTTGGGGGGCTTTGCTTCCTGCAAAACCACCCCAAAACGGCGCATAAGAATTTATGCCTGATGGCCCAGGGGGTCATGGACCTCCTCCCGGGCGAGCCGTTTACGGTGCTTGTTAGCAACTTCGGAAGCCGCGCGGCCCACGTCCCCAAGCATACCGTTGTTGGCCTCGCGTTGCCATCCCCCACACACATCCTGACACTTGGCGTGCCGGTCCCCGGAGAGGCCGACGCTAAGGAAGGGGGAGGGAACAAAAATAATTCCTCGACCGCTACGGAGGAACAGGCGCGACGCGAAAAACCAGTTACGGACGATGGCAGAAGAAAATCCTCAACCGCTACGGAAGGATACGCGCGTCGCAAAGAATCCGCTACGGACGAAGGCAGGATTAATTCCTCACCCGCGGAGGAATGTGCGCGACGAGAAGGACCCGTTACGGACGATGGCAGAATTAAATCCACCACCGCTACGGGAGGAGGCGCGCGACGCGAAGAACCGGAAACGGACGACGCCCACAGTGGCAATCCCGCTAACGCGGATGAGCGGACCGATACGGACGCGGAGAAGACCCGCTCGTGGGAAGAAGACGTCCATATTGGTGCAGAAGACAGTACCGTCCGGTCGGAAATTATGGACATGCTGTCCGAGTTCAAGGACATGTGGTCCGGCCACTTGGGTAAGATCGATGTTACGAAGCATCGCATCGAGCTGAAGCCCGGCGCGAAGCCGATCTACCAAGCACCCTACCGAGCCGGACCCATCGCGCGCGAGAAGGAGAAGAAGGAAATCGACCGCATGCTGCGCGCGGGAGTCATCGAACCGACATCGGCCGAGTGGGCGAGCCCCGTGGTCTTTGTCCCTAAAAAGGACGGGACCATGCGGTTCTGCGTGGACTATCGCAAGCTAAACGCCGTTACGGTTCGCGACTCCTACCCACTACCGCGCATGGACGAATGCATCGACTCGCTCGGCGATGCCACTGTCTTTACCACGCTAGACTGTAATAGCGGGTATTGGCAGGTGGAGATCGCCGAGGAGGACCGCGATAAAACTACGTTCGCGTCGCATTCGGGCCTCTACCGCTTCCTACGCATGCCGTTCGGTCTCAAAAACGCGCCCGCGACATTTCAACGAGCGGTCGACATCATCCTGTCCCGCGTGAAATGGGAGACCGCGCTGGTCTACCTCGATGACGTCATCGTCTACTCGCGAACCGTCACGGAACATATGGCACACGTGCGCGAGGTACTACGGCTTCTACATACCGCGGGCGTGTCGCTAAAATTGGCAAAGTGCGCGTTTTTCGACATCTCCGTAACCTATCTCGGGCACGTCACTCGTCCGGGACGGTTGGAGGTGGAGCGACGCAACGTCATCGCGATCGAGTGCGCGCGCGCGCCTACGAACCAAACGGAACTGCGATCCTTTCTCGGGATGTGCAACGTGTACCGACGGTTTGTGCAAGGATTCGCGAGGATCGCCGCGCCGCTGAACAAGAATACCGGCAAGAATCAGCCCTACGAGTTCGAGATATTAACCGATACGGAATACGCGGCGTTTGAGGAATTGAAGCGGCGCCTCGTGTTGCCGCCAATCCTCGCGCTGCCCCGCTACGGACGGAAGTATACGCTGGACACCGACGCGTGCGGACACCAAGTGGGTTGCGCCCTTCTACAGGAGCAACCCGATGGAGGTACTCGACCGATCAGATATTGGAGCCGCGCGTTGACCGACGCGGAGCGCAATTATACGACTACCGAAAAGGAATGCTTGGCCGTAGTGTGGAGCATCCTCACCCTACGGCCGTACCTATACGGAAGCGCGTTCAACCTCCGCACGGATCACGAGACCCTACGCTGGGTCCTCAATTTAGCGGACAGTTCCGGTCGGCTCGCCCGCTGGCGCCTGCGCTTGGCGGAGTACGACTACGAGGTACAGTACCGCCCAGGCGTCAAGCACCAACTCGCGGACGGCGTATCGCGCTTACGTACCGATGGAGGAGACACCGAACTGGTCGATGATGAGGTCTTGTGCTTCGCGGTCCAGTACGATGAGGGCAGCGAGGCCGTCCTGGACAATGTGCACTGGGACCCGCCGCAAGACCGTCCGGACGGTTGTCACGCGCTCGCGATAACTCCCGAAGAACGCGACGCTGCGTCCATCTCGGCTGAGGAATTTCTACGCGAATAAGCTGAGGACGCCTTCTGTCGCTTCGCCGCGGAAACCGTCGGGACGCCGAACTCGAAGTTCGACATCGACCGTTACGGATTTCTGGTGAGGACGTCCCCGCTGGACGGAACCCTGCAGCGCGTGGTACCGGCTCGGTTGCGCCCCCGGGTACTGTACCTGGCACACCATCCGAGGTTGGCAGGTCACCCGGGAGCGACGCGTATGTACTACACCCTTCGCAGGGAGTACTACTGGCCGCACATGGCCATCGACGCGTTTTCGACCGTACGGAATTGCACCTCGTGTGCTCCGACCCGCGGGACGCTTGTCAAGAACCAAAAGGATCTCAAGCTGTTCCCCGCGGCGGGCCCCTTGGAGTTTGCCGCGATGGACCTCCTGGGGCCCCTGCCCAAGACTGCGCACGGAAGCCAACACGTGTTGGTAATTACCGACCGGTTCTTCAAGCTAACGCACAGTATCCCGCTCCGGACCACAACTGCTTCGGTCGTCGCAAACGCGTTTTTAGACAACTGGGTCTACGTTTACGGAGCGCCGCGCTACGTACTAACCGACAATGGCCCCCAGTTCGCTGCGAAATTCTTCGACGCGGTATGCGCCCTCCTGGGGGTGCGGCATTATCTCACGACAGCCTACCACCCCCAGTCGAATGGGCAGACCGAACGGTTCAATCGCACGCTGGTGCAACGCCTCCGGCACTACGTGGAGGAGCACCAGCGCGATTGGGACGACTACGTGCAGCCGCTGACCTTCGCGTACAATACGCAGGTCCACCGGTCGACGGAGACGACTCCATTCGACCTGGTGTTAACGCGGCCACCGTCCGGTTTAATCCTCCCCGGTACTGTGCCGCAGGACGCGGGGACCCATCGAGAGGACCCGCGGACCCCGGTGCAGTACAAGCGCGCCACGCTGCGCAAGCTTCGCGACGCTCTCGACCGCGCTCGGACGAAATTATCCGCATCGCAAAAGCGGTACAAGGACGATTTTGACAAGAAGGTCCGCTTCCGTCCGGTCGTCGTGGCGGGCGATTTTGTCTACGTTGATTGCCCGCCCCGCCCGTTGACAAGCGTCGAGCAACGCACGCGTGCGCAAGGTACGACCGGAACGGACGAGCTCTCTGTCAAACTTCTACCAAAGACAGAGGGGCCGTTTCGCGTGCGCTCCGCTACGGAAACCACGGTCCTCATCGAGCAGGACGGTGTGGAGAACCGCGTGAGCATCGACCGCGTCACGAAAATGCCGCGCGGGCCGGGGGACACTGTCACCTCGGCCACTCCATCCGCATCGGACGCACAAGCCACAACGCCCCGCGCGGAATACGTCGTTGACGGCATCGTCGGACACCGTATGACCCGCGGCGGCATCGAGTACAAGGTCCGCTGGTACGGGTACGCCGCTTCCGACGATACCTACGAGCCCTCCGAGGGGCTCCCGCAATCTTTCATTGACCGATATTGGCGTACGCGCAAAGGACGGACAAGCGCGCTCGCGTAGCGCTCCTTCCGGCCTCGCAGGGCCGAACCGTCAGGACGACCTCGCTCGCGCGCGTCGTGCACTGCCGCCCGCGCGCGCCAAAAGGAAAAGGCAAGGAACACCGCTAATCACCTCTGTTTATTGTGGGCGAAGCCCCTAATGGGCTACGCGAAAGGGGGCGACCAACGGGTCGGGGCTCAAGAACGACACGTGCGCTTAGCCGGCGGAGCCGCCGCGGCATCTTCGGGCACGGGGCCCGAGGCCCCGACCGTAGCGGCAGGCATCGGCGGCGCCGCGAGACGTTGGCTGACGACCGCGAGGATGTCCTGCACGCCGCGGAGCTTCTCGTGATGCTCGACGCGCTCACGCTCCGCCGCGGTGGAGGCCTCTCGGAGCGCCGCGACGGTCGTCTCCAGCTGCTTGGCTTGGTGCATCCACTCGCGCGCCTGCAGCAGCGCCTGCTCAACCGACGAAGGAACTGTTGCCCCCTCGAAGGAGCAAGCGTACTGCAGGGCAGTGAACGTGGCCTCCTCACGGAGGCGCTCCGGGGAAGACCGGCCGGACGGTTGCGGAGCGGGAGGAGGCGGCATCGGAACGGGACGATGATCGCCTTCGGTACCGGTCACCACGCTGATGTGTGGGGGGCTTGAGGTGGGGGCCGAAATTCCCACGACACTGGGGGGTTCTCTTAATCCCTTCGGTGAGTCGCTCTGGATCGAGGCCACGCGAGCGGATCCGCCGCGGGCCGGTACCGCGGTCTCGACGACGCTCCCCACCGCACCGGTTCCCGCATCGCGCGGCGGCGCGACATCAGCATCGGCAAGCAAGCCGCCCGTGTCACCCGCGTCGACCGTGTCGACTGCGCCGTCCACGTCGACCGCGACGGTCGCGTCCGCTGGACCGGGGGCCGCGCTGCCACCATCGGCACCGGTCTCTGCCTCGGCTCCGGCGGGCATCGGTAGGGTACACCGCTGGTTCCAGCTGAACCACGCGAAGTCCGGCCGGCCGCTCCAATCTATACCCTCGGTGAAGACCAACAGCTGCGTCGCGTACGCCGCGTCAAACGCCGTACCCTCGAGGATCTCCGCGATACCGACCGAGCGGATTAAATCGATGAGCCCCGCCGAGAGGCGGAAGAGCAGGCTGCGCTCACCGAACGGTTCCTCGCGCCGCGCGATCAGCCGCGAGTCGGGACTCGATGGCGCCTTTGTAGTTCGCCAGCAAGGGCAGACCGAGCCGCGCAGGAAGGCCAAGACCGCCCATTCGGAAAGCATGATCGCGTGCACCAAGACGCGCGTTCGCTCCGTTTCCGCGGATTCCGATCGGCAGAGCGGCAACCAATGCGCCGCCACGTACGCCATGACGCTCGGCGTCGGTACGCACAGGTACTCCGGCGCCTCGAACGTCGACCAGTTCGGCGGGAGCGCGGGGTACAGGCCACGCCGCGCGGCGCTGGGCACCGAGAAAAACTCGGTGCTGTGCCACATGTGGAAGAAATCGTCCACCCGGCGCCAGCGCAGCCGACTCTCGCGCGCTGCGTCCTCACCCCACCGCGCTCGGTTCGAAACGCTGCACCAGCTGTCGAAAGGCCGCGGAAAGGCCACCAAGCGGACGTCGGGCGCGAGGCCCTCGTAGCGGCGATACCGATCGAAGAGGTTCAGCAGCGAGATGTGGTACTTTTCCTCGCCCTCGCAGCGGACGTAGAGCAAGTCACTGCCCGCCGCGGCCGGCGTCCGACACGGAGCGTGACGCCACCGCGCCTTCCACGCGCCGGCGCGGTTCTCTTGCGCCACGGCACCGCGTCCGGACGGAGTCTTGATCGCGCGCACCATCGGAATGGCCGCGAACCTCGCCGCGTCCAGCAAGCTCCGCTGAACGTACTCCTCGACCGTAAGCGGAGGCTTGCGGCCCGCAGCGCGTCGGCGAGCGCGCCGGCGGCGGTGGTCCATCGAGGACCCGGGCCACAGCGACCGTACGGAACCGACGCCGCTGCGCAGCCAGCCCGGGGTACTCGGGGCGGTGAATACTCGCCCCAGCGACGTTGTCGCTCCCCGTCCGGCCGGCGCAAGCGCTACCCTACTCGACGGCGCCGTCGTCGCGTACGGCGCCCCGGAAGCGGCCCTTGTGAGCGCCGTACCCGCAGCGGGCAGCGGAAACATGGGAGGCGGCGGCAGCTCCACGGGGAGCCCCGGGTCCGCCTCGACCATTCTTGAAGCCACGCCCGCGAGGGGCAGCGGCGAGGACTGTGTTGCTTGGGCGCCCAGCGGTGGCGAAGCGACCGGTACGGGCGAATCAATTGGCGCTTGCGCGGGCCCCGCCACTCCAGTGGACGGTTGCAGGCCGTCGCGAAGGCGTCGTCGCGGTTGGAAGGTGGGACCGACCGGCGTCGCTGCCGGAGCCCGAGGCGGGCTCAACGGCTGCCTGTACGCGCGCACAGCCGGAGTGTCGCGATGAACGTCCATCGGTTGGTTGAAGAGCCGCTGTAGGGGGATGTCGTCGTCGCTGTTGGAGGAGGTTTCTGAGTTCGCAGGGGAGTGTTGGGGAAGAATTGGGGGGTCAGTGTGGATCGCGTGGGGAGAATAGGAAGACGCGCTCTCCGAATCGGATGAACTCGCGGCGTTATATGACGCCAGCTCGCTGACGACGCAGGGGGCATGATCGTCCACACGGAGGGGCTTCTGTTCCCGCATCGTGCGCGATAGAAGAAAACGTCCGGAACGGACCCGCGCGCTCGAGTAGAGGGTCGCTACGGGGACGTAGCGAAAGCTAAGGGGGGAGGTCTGTAGTATAATGACCGGCGCAAGCGCGCAGAGGTCATCGGACGGCCGTATACGGTATACACGTCGGCGGCTGTGCTCACGTGTAGCGAGCGCGCGCGCATGCCGAGCGGTCGTATTCTGGCGTACGTGTACAGTAGTGCACGTGTCGTCCGAGCGGTAGTCTACGCGTGTTACGTGTGCGCGTTAGCACACGTGTCGTCCGTGCGGTAGTCTGTAAGCAACACGCGTTTACAGTAGTGAACACGTGTAGTAGCAGCGTCCGTGCGGTAGTAGCAATTATGGCGCTAGTTTTTTAATTGTGTACAGTACCCGGCACGCACTAGGCAGCAGGTACTGTACTACTGTACTGGGACAGGTGTCCGAGGCGTCCCTCTGCGGGGTTAAGACCTGGCACTCGTCCCCACCAGTAAACAGGGGCAAGCTCGCCCCCGTCCCTTTTGCGCCTACGTACGTCCGCTTTCGGTTGTCTGTCGCGCGCGCTGGCTTCTAACCCGTTACCGGTCGCTCCCGTTCACGCACCACGGGGCGACTGCGCGTAACCGGCCAGTGAGCCACTCCCTTTTCGCGAGCTCGTCCGATCGGTTCAATTGGCGCGTCGCGTCCGCGCCGCGTGCTCCCTCGCTAAAGCCTCCGCCTCTCACCCAACCCAGGGCGGGGAGGAGTTATCCCACACGTGGCATCGGTGAGTTCGTTGCGTAGCCAGTCCAAATCTAGAGGTTCCACCGGGATCTCGGGGAGTACGAGGCGTGTGGCCAATTTGGCTGAGCTGACCGGTTTCTCGTACACCCCGAATTTGATGGCTCGGACTAGGAAGTCCGGAGCCCTGAGCCCTTCGGCCCAGAAACGTGCTTGGCGGTGTGGGTTGCGCCATAGCACAGAAAGGTCCGGTTGCGGACCATTATTTGGAGCTAGACCCGGAAGAGCCTGAGCCTCCTGGATTGGGGTTCCGCGGCGGATACCGCTGTGCCCCTTTTCCTGAGAGTCCCCTTGAGACACGTCCTGTAGCCTGTGTTCCTGAGTTGCGAACAGTTTGTTTGTTGAACTCCTTGGCGTAGGCCTGGGTGCGGAGTTCGGCAAACTTCTCCTTGGTGTCCCTGTAGATTTGGGAGACGTAGGGCTGATCTTGCTGGCGTAAGTACTTCTGGAGAAGTACCGCCTCGGACTTGCCTGATTCCACGGAGTCGGAGAAGAGGTCTACTCGTTCCTGCACCCGTTCGTACGAGGCTTGGAGATAGTGGTGTAGGACTGAAAAGGCCTCAGTAGCGGCTTGAGTGTTTCCAGGGGACAAAGCCTCCGCCACTTTGTGAGATGCGACGAGGGCAGTTTCTGTGTTGTAACAGATGTTCCAGAGTACCTCAGCTTCCCAACCGTCCCTTGTATCCGATTCCCTGATGCGCCCGAACAGCTTCTCAGTTTCGGGAATGAAGCGTTTGGACGAGAATGGGGCCTGGTTAACAGGTTTCTGGAAGAGGTTGAGTTTCCCAGTTTCCCTGTATTGTTGGCGTGTAGCGACGGTGTCAGCGATTCCTTGAGCAGTCGGAGCTGGAAGATTAAACTGAAGTCCCCGGTCGGCGTAGACGGCGTGAGCAGATGTGAGCTGCAGTGGGGCAGGGCCCGCGCGGGGGGTCCTGGCACCCGGTTGCTCGGCGGCTTGTGAAACCGGCGGAGCGGCTGGATCCTCAGCGGTAGCGGCAGTAGGGGCCGTACCATCGAGGCGGTTCTGGAGCAGCGACAGAATCTGGGCGATCTGCGTTTCCAACGAGTTGACCTTGGTGACGAAAGCAGCAGATGGAGGGCGACTGGTAGAAGGCTGGTTTTCCAGAGTTGGTTCTGGGCCAGAGATGCCTGCCGATCCGAACGAAGATTGGTTTTCTTCAGCATTAGGCAAAATGCGCAAGTTGTTGAGAGCCAGCCGTGACGATGATCCGTCCGGAGCTTGTTGAGTTGTGAAACGAGAACAAGCGACGACTTGAGGAAGAGAGAAGAGTGGTGAGAGAGTTTTGACGTGCCTCTCTTATACAGCCCTGTTTTCGGACAGTGGCCAAATTTCATTTCTGCCAAGTTCCATTACGCGAAGGAAGAATCATTTCCAAGTCATAGTGAGGGTGCCAAACCATGGCGTGTGACTTGGTGCTGATTCTTTTTTTCTGCCAAGTTTCATTACGCGAATGAAGAATCATTCCCAAGTCATAGTGTGATTTGGTGCTGATTCTTGTTTTGCCAAGTTTCATTACGCGAATGAAGAATCATTCCCCAAATCATGGCGTGTGGCTTGGCGCTGACTTGTCGCCAAGTCATCCTGACTTGGATTTGTACGGCTGAAATGGTCCACTTGTTTTCTACTTTCTGCTGAGTTGTCCTGCGTTCCAACCGAAAAGCCCCCTTGTCCAGGTTCACCTTTCAATTGCCAATGAATGCACTAAATCATTTTCTGATCCAAAACGTTGCAGAATTCTGCAATGTATCATACCTCTTTCATTACAGTACATTTGCAGAACAGTTGCAGAATTTTATCAAGCGTAATACACCAACTGTAGGCCGCTTAGGGCTAGCGTTGTCCTCGCTGTACAACTCCACGACAAAGTCATAACTTAACTTGCTACTGTGCGCGGTACAGTACATACTGTACCAAAAGATCATAATATACCGTGGTCTTGCACAAACTCCCTGCGTCGGCCGGTGGCCATCCTACCGTGAGAGGAAACACCACTGTGCTCCCCCACGACGTTGATGCCTGTTCACTCCCATCAACGGCTCCGGTTTTCCATCTCCCTGGCGTACAATGCCGAGCGAATTAGCCCCTTCCCGCTGGGTAGTGCTCGATACTGGTGCTCTAATTGCCGGCACTGATACTCTTTACGCCCTGGCCAGTCTAACCGACCCCAACACCAACGACCCTCTCCCTCTACTTCCCGTTGACGAGCGAGTCACCTTCTACATAACGCCCGACGTCGCCTCTGAAGTGCGCGATGCCCGAGCGCGCGCCCGCCTGCAGGCTCTCGACCGTCTGGGTTGCGTCGAGCAGCGCGTCCCCTCGCGCGAGGCAGTTGCCGCCGTCGTGCAAGCCGCGAAGAATGCGGGCGATTACAGCGTCTTGTCTGCGGCCGATTTGAGAGTCCTAGCGCTTACGTGGATGCTGGACGTCGAGAGGAACGGTACCAAGTACTTGAAGCAAGTTGCCCAAGCTCCTGTCGTAGGGGAGATTAGAACGGCCCCGGGGGTCGGGTTTGAGGAAGTTGACAGATGGGAAGCGGATGGGAGGGAAAGGAGGGAGAAGGAAGAGGCGGAAAAGGACGGCTGGACTACGGTCTCGACTGCCAAACCGGAGCAGCCGAAAAAGGCGAAGAAGAGGAAGAGCAGAAACAGGAAGCGCGCGCAAGTGGAAAAGCCGCAGGTCGATACAGTAAGCGCTGCTACAGAGCTTGTGTTTAATGTGAATGATGACAGCAAGGAGAAAGTCCTGGGGCTGGCGACTGAAGCAGAAGGTCAGGCCCTTTCAGTCTCCAAACCAGAGAATAGGCGGGTGGATGGACAACTGGCTGCAACCGAGGCAAGCGAGGTCTCTCCACCCGGGGTATCTTCCGAGTTTCATGTTGCGGAGGAGGCAGTTCAGGACGCAGGACTCACACATGCTGAAGATGACAGCAGAATAGGGCAGGTCAGCTCCGGCTTGGAAGAGGAAATATCAGATGACGACGGCGTTGGATGGATCAACGAAGAGAACGTCGAAGAGCATCTCGCCCGTGACGGAGGTGAAGAGGAGATGACTAAAGAGGATCGAATGCGCGTCGCCTGTGTCACAACTGACTTTGCTATGCAGAATACGATGCTTCAAATGGGTCTGAAGTTACTCTCAGTTGATGGACGTCGCACAATCCGTCAGATTAGAAGATTTGCTTTACGCTGCCAATCATGTTCTAGTGTTACTCGCGAATTGCACCGCAAGTTTTGCGAGAAGTGCGGTAACGCGACGCTTCACCGCGTTGCGTTCAAGGTGAATAAGAAGGGCGTTGCGCGTGTCTTTTTGAACCCCAAGAAGAAGGCTATTCTCAGGGGAACTAAGTATCCTATCCCATTGCCACGAGGTGGGCGACACAACACAGATCTCATATTGACCGAGGATCAGATAGATCCCGTGAAGCAGAAGCGGATAGAAAAACAACGAGAGAGGCTGAATGTTGATGTCCTTGATCCGAGCAACTTTTATAATGCTGGGGCACGATTTAACCCTCACGACAGACCAGTTGTTGTTGGATATGGGAAGCGAAACCCAAATCAAGTAAGGCGGGCTCGGAAAGGGAAGCGGTAGATTTTGCTGCACAATTCGTTTCAAGCTTAGCATGGAGTGTATTAAAGAAAAGGAAAGAGATTGTGACAGCATGCCAGGGAGTGCTCACGGTTGTTTGATGAAGCGAAAGGGTCGTAAAGGAATGTTCCGTAGAGTACCGCGGCAGAATTCATCTGTGACTTCATAATGTCAACCGCCTTGGGAGCCAACGTAAATGCCGTACTGTACATATACATCTCATACACCTCTACAACAAATGATCTAACTACGGGTGTGACGTGTGGGGGTGGTCTTCGTGTGCAAGTATAGACAACGTGCCTAGTATTTGGAGAGGTGTCGGAGAACTTCATTAACTCCGATACTCAAGCTTCACTATAGAAACCTCTCTTTAGCAACCGTCTTGAGCCAGCCGCCGCGCTCTCCTCTTAAACTCGCGACGGTTGAGTCGGTACATACTGGTAGCCTGCACGTTAACTGGGTTGAGGGTGTCCGATGGCTCTGCCAGTAATCCTTGCAGTTTATCCAAAATGGTGGACACGCGAGTATTCGGGGTCCATCTAGTTTGGATGAGGTCGAGAGCAGGGATGCCGTCGGTGGTGATGTTGGGATGAAACATAGGTGACGTGAAGCGGGCAAACGGCGGGCGGTATGGATGATGGTGCGAGAATCGAATCTCCAGAGTGAAAAAGCCACCCTCATACGAAGTGTTTTCGGGCCCCAGAATGGTGGCATCCCACAGAAACGGATTATCGACATCTCTAGGGCTTGCGCTTCCCCCTGGTGAAGGTGATCTCGTGAGGTTTCGATAGTCGTCACGGAGTCGGTCGGCAGCGTAGCTGAGACTTGTTTTATCGCTTTCGGATACCGAGCCCAACACGGTTGGGGGCTTGTCAAGCGTGTCCATACGCTCCATGATAGTCTTTTTCATGGTTTCTAAGGAATGGATGATATTCTTCATATCAAATGTACCGCGCCTGTTTGAAAAGGCGTCCTTGTATTGCGAACCGTCCCTCCGCTCACGCAAGTCGTTGGCAATATTCATATACATCTCGTGCCAAAGGAGGAACTGGCGTTCGAGGACGTCAGGGAAATGACGTGCGTGTGCCGCGTGCTTGAGAGTGCTAAGGACGGAGACGCGGAGGGTCTCATATCTGATATAATCATTGTAAGCTGACTTAATGTCGTCGTCACCCATAGTCTCGTAACCCGGCTCGTTGTGGTATGGTTCCTCACACATGAGAGACTGAATAGACAAAAGCACGGAGGACAAACTCTCCGCGGAGGACCAAGCTGGTCCCGCCCAGGTGCCCAGAATGGAAAGACAGACCTTTCCGTCTGCATATAGGTTGGGATTAAACCTAACACGGCCGCCATCCGTAGTCTGGAGTATTACTTTTGGTGGGTTCATGGGGTACTCTGGACCGACCCTAATGTCGAAGCGAAAGAAGCCGCCAGCATAGGGTGTCTCCAAAGGGCCGATGATGAGGGCAGTGATCTTTGTGACGTCTGATTCATCAGCATGGACGTAGATGAACTCGACGGGTTCCCGGATGAGCGTATGCAACTCATGTTGAATGCGGAGTACGCCAGAGTTTGGCAAAGAAGCGGGGCGTGGGGCTGGGGCTCCGACCTTACGCAATACTGTAGGAGAGGGGACACCGCTGCCAGACGCGCCCGCCATCTTTCGGCTGGCACCTGGTAGAGGGACGTGTGTGGCAACGTCTGAAGCCGGGGGGATGGGCGAGGCGGAGGATGGGGCGGAGGGTAGGCGGGTAGGGTGGAGGTTAAAAAGGGAGTAAAAGGAAGGCGCGGAGAGTACAGGTTGGGTAAGCGTCGAAAGGACTGGACAGCACTCCGGGTTCAAGCGTGGAGAGAGCAAGGCGTGGCTGGACACGCAGGACGCGGCTTCCGTTGGGTACTTTGAAGCTGTTCATTTTTTTGGGGAAAATGGGCGGTTTTAGTGAGCTGGCGAGGAGGGTCTTCCAGGGCTTCAGCTTTGTTCAAGCCTACGGTACAACGAAGACTTGCACAGCGTCTGATCCGCAACGTGTCCACATGTTGCGTCCAAATCCCACGCATGGCATTTTAATTTATTTCTTCCTATCAAATGCTATTTCACGATGCGGTTTCCGGATCTCACCTTGGCTGGAGAGCGCTGGAGTGTGAGCGCTGGAGTGTGAGCGTGTGTGACTCGCCGGCCGCTTGCGGTGGCACACGCGCGGGAATCCATCTGTCTGCTGTGGACCACATCGGGAAGCTGATTTATTCCAGAAGTCGTGTCTTGCGAAAATTAGAAGGTTCAAACTTTTTTTAAAAAATCTTGAATTTTAGATTTATTCAGCATGGGAGTTAACGAGGTATAAATACTACCGAAACCAGCCACCCATCATCAGCCGCTATAGCTCAGTTGGTAGAGCGCTTGACTAGTAATCAAGAGGT
Source organism: Chondrus crispus (assembly GCF_000350225.1). Taxonomy (NCBI): domain Eukaryota; phylum Rhodophyta; class Florideophyceae; order Gigartinales; family Gigartinaceae; genus Chondrus; species Chondrus crispus. Next base: position 364,459 of record NW_005179265.1, read on the forward strand.
CTCGAGTTCAAATCTCGGTGGTGGCTTACATTTTTATTTTTCGTCTCTGAAAACAACTCTGTTCTGTTTTTGTCTTTTTTTATTTCGACAAAACTCCGACCTACAAAAAATGGGCAAAATATTGTAATATGATTGATGTTTTTGTGAAATTGTTATGCTCTTGCACAACTTGAGGAGTACACAGCACACGTAGCAGATTCTTGCAACATAGTGCTTCTGCTTGCGTAAGAATACAGTAATTCGACCTCATTGGCAAAAAAATCTCATCCCTCTCCTACCGTTGGCCATTTTGCGTTGCGTTGCAGTGCAGGCCCCGAGGAGGCCACGACCATTCTTTTCTCATCACTCCCTGCGCGGTGATTAACTTGCATTCCTTGATTGTCGAGAATGTCTACTTCAGGACAACTTCGTCGTCGCCAGCCGCAACGATCACCCCAAAGGCGAAAGACAAAAGACAAGCCTGCCGCCACTGCGCCCTCCCCCAATACCGCGTCTTCTGCGCGCCGAGAGTGGTTTTTTCAAAACGTTCTTGAGCCTTTCCTGAAAGTATTGCGCGCTGGTATTTTCGGTCTCCTATGCGCCGCCTCATTCTCAAACAATGTCGCTGCCCTCTTCCTCTTCATCGTCACCATACTCAGTCTTTTGGCAGCCTTGGTCTTCACCTTCATGTCCATTCTTCGTCGCCCGGACGAGACTCCCATTCCGATGCCATCCATCCACAAACCGGATGGTTCCGTCGAAAGCCAAGAATCGATCACTGTCCACGAACATGACAAGAAGATTGCGAGCTACTTCGCATCGGAATTCCCAGCCCTCGGAATCGCTGCCGCTTGGCTTCATCTCTGGTCTGGGATTCGCCCGGTCTTCGCTGTGTACGCTGCCTACGTGGCTTATCGCTTGAATACCCACCCATTGTTTAGGATACATTTATTGAAAGAGCCGTACTGCAACGACTTCGAGAGACCCTTCGGCGGAGTCCCTCTCTTCCGCGAGGACGAGGACGAGCAGGTTAAGGTCGTTAATGGGAGCACCGCATTCGATGCTGCGCTTGAGGGAGCCTCTGAAGGCCAGCTTGTCGTCGCTGATTTCTCGGCAAAGTGGTGTGGACCATGTCGCGCCATTGCCCCATTGTATAAAGCGATGGCTGCAGAGATGACAGATGTCATGTTTCTCACCGTCGATGTAGACGTCTCACAAGACGTTGCCGCGAAGATGTCTATATCAAGCATCCCCACATTCATCCTCTTCAAGGACGGCGAACGAAGAGAGCTTTTGCGCGGTGCTTCCGCAGCCAAGCTCCGCGCAGCTATTCATCAACATAAGTGACCTGTATACCCAAACAAAATAACTATAAACATTTATTGTAACAAAATGATACAGCTCATTACCCACATTACGTGGTGCAGTCTCCAGTATCACCCGCCCCGCCGCAACGTATCGATAACTTCTTTCGCGTTCTCGGCGCCAAATATCGCCGATCCCGCCACCAAAACGTTCGCCCCCGCTTTCACAGCCTTGGCCACGGTCTTTGGTGATATCCCCCCGTCTACTTCAATGGCGAGGTCGGGATAAAGGTTCCGCGCCTCTGCGACCTTGTCCAAAACGCTCTCCATAAACTTCTGCCCACCAAACCCTGGCTCTACGGTCATTGCTAGCAGAATGTCAATTAAACCTTCATCGAGTAAATGTTTCACTGCCGACAACGGAGTCCGGGGTCGTAGAGCGATGCCCGTCTTCATGTCGAGCGCTCTAATTTTTTTTGCCAAAGCGCGTGCTCCTTCGATTTCTGATCTCGATTGTAGCCCAACGTATGGCCCCGGTTCATCTTTATCGTACGGTGCTTCACAAAAGCACTCAATATGGAACGTCACCCCGTTCGCTCCAGCAGCAGCAAGTTCTTCAACCCATTGCCCGGGGTTGGAGACCATGAGATGGCAGTCCAGAAACAACGGGGTGTGGTTCCGTAGTGACTTCACTACGGGTGGTCCGATAGTTAGATTTGGTACAAAGTGGCCGTCCATGCAATCGACATGCAAATATTCTGTCCCACATTTTTCCATTCGGACGGCCTCGTCTGCTAATCTCGCAAAGTCTGACGATAGAATTGAAGGGGCGATGATGACAGCGGGAGCCATGATGCTGGGCGCTTGGTTACAAACCCGGAAATGGCAATGTCCTTCCGATATAGGTCAAAGGTACGGAGCGGGGTATGTGTTGACAGCCAGGTGAGGTGGAGAGGAGGAGAGCGTTCCGCGGGTGATGTACAGCTTTTGTAACTTTGCGGGTTTGTTGAAAATTCGAAAGGGCGTGCAGAGAGAAACTCGTCCAGCAACGGAATGTGCGTTGGGCCTGTCGATGGGGTAGTCAAAACGAACACATTCAGAAAAATATTGCGCAGAATTCGTCAGTCATGATTTCCATTTATCCTCACTGTCCGCGTCATGATACGATTAGGCCAACCTTGTTTTCGACTGCGTAGAAATTCCGTTGCAAGCACTTTCCGAAGCGTCCTCACCCGTCACGCAAGTCAAGGAAACATGGGCGATGAGGACTCGCTCTCCTCGAACGGAGAGAGCCAGGCAATCTTACCGAGGGCGAAGATTAACGGCTCGCTACACCCCCATGTCCCAAAAGCGAAGCAACCATCTATCAGAAAGAACGATGATGGCTCCTGGGGACCAACTGGCCTTTATGGCACGCGAGTTCGAGAGACAAAGCTACTCGAAATACTCCGAAGCGTCATAAAGCCCTCTCGACTCAAACGTGTTGAAGAAGTGTTGTCAGCGCGAAGTAAGCGGGTGCAGTGCTTGTTTGAAAACCTCCATGACCCGGCGAATGGCTCGGCGTGTCTGAGGACAATGGAGGGTTTTGGTGTCCTTACTGCGCATGCGGTGGAGTCTTATGAACCCTTCAAAGTGTCTGGAGGTATCACTATGAATGCAGAGAAGGTATGTTGTTCCAAACTTTTGCGGTCCCTCTCGGATCGTTCTATTTGCAACGCGCACTGCCGTGAAGTTCGTAGTCCTGACAATTATCGAGACCTACGATTATCAAATGGTGTTTGCGAAGTGGATGATAGTGGAAAAATATCGACATTGCCTCGATGCAACTACAGCGTTGAAAGAAAAGGGATTCACCGTAGTTGCAACATGCTTGGACGACGATGCTGTACCAATATCTGACGTTGACTTCGGGAGTTTCGAGAAGATATGCGTCATGTTTGGCAATGAGGAAAGAGGTCTCAGCTGGGCATTACGCAATGAGGCGGACGTTAAAGTGTATATACCCATGTCCGGCTTCTCGCAGAGCTTTAACATTTCTGTAACTTGTGCCATGACTCTCTTTCATCTGCGGGAAAAGGGAGTTATTGTCCCGGACATTGATGACGAGCAAGTGAACAAGCTGTACCTCAGGTGGCTATTGATGTCTACTAAGCGATCAGCGTCTTTGCTAAAGAAACACAACTACGAGCACCTCGCACCTGACTTTGTTTAAGAATAACCTCAGACTTCCGTAAAAGATCTGCGGCAGTAGTGCCAATCTAGAAATTTCATGAGGCAAAGATGCTTCAATTGCCGAAGTCATCTTAAGGGTTGGTAACGTTCAGAGGGATACATGCGGCCCATTCTTGCAAAAGCAAGCTTCTGAGGGCGGACGCGTTGACTGATAGACACATTGGTGTTCTCGTCCTCTTCCCGATCATCATGCTGTTAAAAACCCAGAAGAATCATTCGAGCCGAAAAGAGGAAGAGCAGGAGACCGCCGGGCGGAGCAGTGGTGTATTTATACTGTTCGGTCGTCGAATAAGTGTGGGTGGTGGCAAACTGGCCTGTTTAAAAGTAAAATTTTGGGCTAAGCGCATCACCACCGGTAGGTGATCAAATGACCAAACAACAACACTTGGCACGTTTTTTCTAGAACTCAATTGGCTGGTGGGAATTTGGTGGCTTGGTTATTTGGTAATTTGATACAGTATCTCAAAAAGAACAGTGCCACCGGTGAGAACCAAATACTGTATCTATAGTACGCTTCGTCCTTGTGAAAATTTCTATCATAATGTCTCTCATATCCCTAATGTGATGTTTTAATGTACGGTTGTGAATCGACCCACGTCACGACATATGGAAGTATTTAATGAAATAATACGTACAGATGGAACACGTACGCATACGTTGATTATGAAAGTGATATTACTCGCAAGAGCACAGAACGCATACCGCCGTCGGACGTCGCAACCGTTCGGGAAGGTCCGTTGATGTTGAACGCAGATATTTGATACCCGAGGAGTCACAGCGCGACGAAGAGACGCGGACGAGAATAATGAACATGAAGAGTACACAGAGATGAGAACAGCAAACTGCGTTTGCATATGATTACGCAGGGAATATCCGTATGCACGGACGCTACAGACGATGACACTGAGACCAAAGATGAGGTCAATGCAGGGTGCAGCACACCAAAGGACATAACTCAATTGACAAAAGACAAAGTGCAGGACGGTGGGAGTGAATTGATATCCACACATGAATGAATGCAAAACGGCACAGGCGCATGCAAAGTCGGGACAATTGCAGAAGCAGCTTGTAAGGAAAGCGCATCGACATAGATAGAGGCAGAGGTGCGAAGAGGTATATAAGGACCGGATTGCAGAGGGTAGACTAAGAAAAGAGACCGGGCAGGGGGTGAAGCAGACCGAAACACGCCAGCTAATGCTGAATACTTTGCCACGACCAGATCTCGATCCACCTGATATTAGTACGAAGGGAGTCCTTGCCACATGCAATTTATTTCCGGTATGACAAATACGGTTCCTACAACGGTACACCGTACATTAACTTTGGGGCATCGAAAGTACGTCCGTTGATTTGCACCTGCCAAACCAATCACGTAGAGAGTGGTTGGTTTTGCAGGTGCAAGTCAGACACCCAACGGCCCGGAGAGTGCGTCTACCAAGTTTCAGCGAAGTTGAACAATTACAACCCCCTTTTACATCGCTCAAAAAATTGCTACTTCCGGACCACGATGATGTCAGTAAATTGCGTTATGTACGGTATACCGTACATACAGGGCTATTCTAACTACTCATTCATAGCTCTAATGACAACTGCCTTCTCACAGACCTCGTCCTTTGCCTTTCTGAGTTACTGGAACCTCGTTTCCGTGCTGCACCGCGACGCTGAGACGCGGAATTTTCCTCCAGACAATCAGAGGCTTGGGAAGAACATTCAGACCTTTCCCGAGATACAGTTATTCTGGCTTCCGTTTGGCGCTGCTCTAGTCGCTTCTTCGAATGCCACATATACCACACCACGTGAATGGGTCACACGGTGAGGAAATAACTTGCCTTGTTTAGGGTTACAGTAAATTAGTATATAACGGACAGTCCCATGGGACTAGCGCGTGGGTCTGCTCGGAGGCAGATTTGAACAGACGTGTCTACGCAGAATCCTTCACGAACAGCGCTCCGATTACCCGGAGGTTCGGTTGGGTTTGAAGAGCCGGTCGTAGGCTCTTCTAGACATTAATAAACTGTTTAAACTATAGTTTAAACAGTTTATTAATGTCCCAGAAAAAGTTAAAGGAAGTATACTTCCTTTAACTTTTTCTGGGACAATTCCCACATTGATCAATCGCGTTTTTCCCTTACGTTTTTGTTAGACCATTCCATTGGCCAGGCGGCGATCCGCCACGACTCTTTCGGGGCACCTCGCGTATCTCCATCCCCCCAGCTCGTGTGTTCCTCGCCGCTCGCTGACTGCTCTTGACACCGCTCGCTCGCCGCTCCGCACGAGGCTGGCTGGCGGCACTTCGCCGCTCGCTCGGAGCTCCTTCGCAGCTCGCTTATCGATTGCTCGCCACCGATCACTAGCCACAGGTCTGTTACCGCTGACTCGCCGTTTTCGTCGCCGCTCGCTTCTCAACGCTCTCCTGCCGCGCCCTTGTTCATGCTGCCGCGCGTCACTGCTCCTCCGCCCCACCGCCGCCGCTGCTCCAACAGCAAGCCGCCGCCTACAGGCCTTCATTCTACCTGGTTCGCGCCGCTGCTGCGCCGCGGTCGCGCCGACGCTGCTGCCTCTCACAAGCTGCCCCGCCGCCGCGCACGCCTCTCGCTGCTGCCGGCCATACGCCGTTGCTGCGCCGCTATTGCGCCGTCGCCACAGCCTCTCCCAACCCGACGCGCCGCTGATCACGGCTCTTCCTGCTGTCGGTTCTACGTCGCCGCTGCGACGACGTGTACGCCGCCACTGCGGCGCCGCGCGTCGGCCGCTGCTACTCAGCAAACCGCCGTGCCTCCGCGCACTCCTCTCACTGCTGCCGGCCCTACGCTGCCACTCCGCCGCCCCGCACTGACGGTGCTGCTATTTGCAAGCCGCCGCCCTGCCGCACAGGGCTCTCGTTGGTGCGCCGCCGCCGCCTCGCCGCCACCCGCCGCCGCTGCTGCTTCCCAGCCGCTGCGCCGCTGCTTACGGGTCTTGCTTTTGCCTAGCTTACGCCTCCGCTGCGCCCCCCGAGCCACGCCGCTGCTACCCCGCCGTCGTGCCGCCACCGCTACTACCGAAGCCAACGCCTGCTGTGGCCGTGCTACACACCAACCGTCGTCTTTGCCTCCCACTTCCAGGCTCTGCGCTCGCAACTACTCGCATTTTCTGTTGCCGTGTTGAGGCACTCCAGCACAATCACTGGGGGTCCAGTGCACACCCCCTCACCAGCCAAGGGGTTGTCGTGTTGGACTAGTAGGTGGCCAGCCGATTCACACGGTTTGAGTACTGAGACTGCTACGAAAGGGACTGTAGGACTGTTGTCGAGATTTTTGGGAGTTAGGAAATCGGTTCTGTTTTAACTTTGCTCGAGAGCGGTTGACCCGGAATAAATCGTGGCAGAGGTGCGTCGTGCAGGACGTAATGCGTCCAATCGGGGGGAAGTTCGGCCTTCCTCACCAGATTATACCCCTAGCACGTATCAAAGGCGATCGTGCGGGGTTTATATGCATTTCCCTCTGTGGCTATCGAGCCGAGGACGTTGTAAATCTTCGACGTCATAAGGCAAATGTCGCCGTTGACAACCTTCGGGGCGGCCTTATCGGTGAGGTCGTTCCGCTGGGGCCTTCGATTTCGGTGCTGGTCCCGCTTGCGTTTCCTTCTCCCCCTTTCTTGGGGCGTCCGCGGATCAGTGACGCCCCTCGGATTATTCGAGTCCGTACGACACGGACCCTTCTCCGTCGACCTTGGGCTCGCGGGAGTCAGGGGGTCGACCGAATCTTTTCGGTCGTCGTTGCCTCCGTCGCCATCGTTACGCCTCACCGGGACGTCGGCTGTCCTGGTGTCCTGTCCTCCTAACGTCGGGCCTTCGGAGGCCTCGACGTGCGCTCCCTTCTGTATCGGCATTACAGGAGCTCCCGTGCCCGCCTCCGGAAGCGGGGGATGTATTATCGGACAATACCCCCCGTGTCCTTGGCGAGCACGCTGGATCGGGTCTAGTTCGTGGGGAAAAAACGGCTCACGCGACCGCGTGTACGTAACCGTCTTTACCCTTTTTTCGACCTACCCGTGCTACCGGAGCTAACCTCCTGGCTATCGACGGCCAGGTCTTCTTCGGGTAGCCGGCCGCGTGGGTCGGGACGATTCCCCCACTGCGGCTCGGCGGCCTTGGCGAAGTACTCGGGTACTTCCAGGCCTTGACCAGCGGCGTCCGGTCGTCGCAGGATATGGGGGACGAAGCGAGTCGGCTCTCCTTCGTGACCCTCCGTGGGTAGAGGGTACGGATCTTCTACCCAGTCTTGCAGGTACATTATCGCATTTTGTACCTGTTGGGGTAACCGAGAACGGTCTCGGTCCCCTCTTTCTCCTTGTCGGGGGCACCTTGTGTCCGCGTGCCGGTAGGCGGGTCGATCCCGACGATCGACTTCGTTACGACGGTACCGGCCTCCCCGGGGCGCCTTCCTAGCAATCCAACCCGATCGGTTCGGGAAACCTTGACGCGGGAGACGGCCCTCGCCGGCCGCTTGCCGGAGGAGATTACGCGCACCGGGGCGCGTCTCCATCTGGTAGCGGTAGTTCCTGTACGCCGTGAACATCCGTTGTTCCGGCGACAGGAACGGGCACGCGTACATGGCGTGTCCGTACGTACGGCATAGCCAGCGCACGTACGCCCTGCCATCCGTTGAGGCGAAGGTCGCCGCGTGACGTGCCTCCTCATCGGTGAGGAAGGGTACGCGAGGGGCTTCGGCTCCTGCATCTCGACTCGAGATGTCGAGCTCTGCGACCCGGGGGTCCGTACCCCTTGCCACTCTTGGAGTGGCCGCGAAGGCGGTCGCGTAACTCGATGTCGTTCCGGTCGACATTGGTGAGGGGGGTCGTCCCCCCACGGGACCTCCTCCTTGCGTAATGAGGACAGGGACGGCATGCCACTCATCCTCCCCGATGTGGAGGGTCGAGGCGGGCGAACTTGTTGCGGCGGACTTCGTAGTCCTGCCAGCCTTCCCTGTAGCATAAACACCCCAACGTCGAGGGGGTGTATGCACAGTCCTGCTAGACCCTGACCGGAGAAGGGAAGCAACCCCAGCTAACGGAACCGGGCGAGCCCGGGTAGCGGTGGTAGAGCGGGTACGGTCGGCGACGCGCGCACGCGCAGGCCGATCTACGCCTCGACGCCCCGGCGCAGCGCTGGGTGACGTACCAGCGCTGACGGGCGGAGGCGGATCTAGGCTCGCTCGCGTGCTCGCACGTCCCCTGCCCGCTCGGCTCCTAACTAGATACGGGCTAGTGGGAACCGGTTCTAGAATAAGCGGGGCGAGCTTGACCAGAGGCGTGGGTTCTGGACAAGCTCGTGCTTGTCGTTCCCCTCCGCCGCCGGCCTGCCCTATTATTTAATGTACAAGTTAGTCTATCATACTACAGTACAGTAAAGACTGTACTGTAGAGCTACTGTAGTCAGCGCCGGTCGTCCTGCGCCCCGGTACTGTCGGTCATCGGGGCTGACAGTACACGTGTGGTACACGTATGATACACGTGGGGCACACGTGTGTGATCTAATCTAAATCTAGTTCCACGGGAGGGGGTTATACTACACGGCCCTCTCCTCAAGAGTGAACGTCCGCGGTCACCCTACTTGTAGCGGGGCCTCCAGGTAATTGTGTCCACCCCGAACCCTCGCTTGGATTCCCGTGAGCGTACTCGACCTACCTTTCGCCTCCACCGCGGCGCCGCCATCCCCTCACACGACCGCGCGCGCTGCCCTCATCGTCCTCTATCTGCATGCGGGGGAGCACGAAGTAGAGCTTGATACTGCCGTGGCCTTCGAGCAGGTGCAGTAGCAGTGTCCCGTCGCCGACGATATCGACCGAGTGCACGCCGGTTTTGGGGGAGGTACACGTCCTCGAACGTGGTGTCCGGGTACAGCCCGCTCACTCGACGCCGGCGTGAGCCCGGTCTTGCCGCACCACCTCCCCCAGCCCTTGTCGTGCGCGTGCTCCCAGTCGTTGTCCGACTGCAGCGACGCCTTGTCATCGAACGGTGTCTTCGATCCGGCCTTCCACGAACGTCACGTTGCCTTCGTCGGCGGCGGAGGATGCGGTGGAAAGAGCGCAAGTGTGGGACAGGTTGTTCGATGACACCGAGCTGACGCCCGAGAACGACTCCGTCGCACAAACTTCTCGCCGTGCATAATCTGTGGCGCGCCGCACCTCGACACGCAGCACAGCGCCACCTGTTTCACCCTGGAATCCCCCGGGCACACGCTCTGGAGCGCGTCCACGTCCACATCGGTGACGTACATCGTGGCGGTGAAGCTCAGCGGCGGCTTGTACCGCAGCGCCAGCCAGTGTTACTTCACCATCACGACCTTGATGTGCTCGGCCTCGGCCTCCGCGTCCTCCGGCTTCTTCGCGGCCTCATGCGCGTGCTCGTGCTATTTTCCGGCCAGCTCTGCGACCTGGGTGGTTCAAAGCGCGACGAGCTGCTCCACAGCGGCCTCCAGCTCCTCGACGCCGGCGCGCAGCTGAGCGCCTTCGGCCGCGCTCGCGTCGCACTTGGTGCGCACGAGGCGCACCCCGGCGTCCTTGGTGTCCCTCGCTGTCGGCGGCGACGGTGCGCGTGCCGTTGCTCTTCCTCCGTGCCCCTCGCCGTCCGTGGCGGGGGCGCCGGCGCGCGGCGTGCGGCGTTCGTGTTCTCGTCGGCGTCCCTCGCCGTTCGAGACGAGGCCGCGAGCGTCCGTGCTGCTCCTCTTACTTGGCGCCCCTTGCCGTCCGTGGCGAGGGCGCGGGCGCGCGTGCAGTTGCTTTTCGTAGGCGTCCCTCGCCGTTCGAGGCGAGGGCACGGGCACGCGTGACGATATTCTTCGTCCGCGCCCCTCGCCGTCCTTCGCGAGGGCGCGCGCGCGGCGGATGCTCTTCTACTTGGCATCCCTCGCCGTTCGTAGCGAGGGCAAAGCGCGCCGTATTCGTCTTCCTTGATGCACCTCGCCGTCGGCGGCGAGGGCGCGTCGCGCAGAAGTCGTCTTCTTGTCAGCCCCCGCGCCAGCCGAGGCGAGGGCGCAGCGGGCGGAAGTCGTCTTCTTGTTAGGATCTCTCGCCGTTTGAGGCGAGGGCGCGAGCGCGCGACGAAGGCTCCGTTCCTTGGTGCCCCTCGCCGTCGGCGGCGAGGGCACACCCCCCGGCATTCGTCTTCTCGTCGGCGTCCCTCGCCGTTCGAGACGAGGCCGCGAGCGTCCGTGCTGCTTCTCTTCCTTCGCGCCCCTCGCCGTCCGTGGCGAGGGCGTGGGCGCGCGTGCAATTGCTCTTCGTAGGCGTCCCTCGCCGTCTGAGGCGAGAGAACGGTGTAGTGCAATACGCACCTGAAAAGGGGGGTGAAAAGAAAGGAAAATATTTGGATATGAAAAGTAGTCCGGGTTGGGGGACACACGTGTGAATAATTGCACAGTTTTAATTTTTAATTATTTTATTTTATTTAGTTAATTAGTTGGCATTAATTTTGCTGACATTAGATTAGATCTAGGATCTAACGCCGCGAGCTACTGTAGTGGCTCCGGCGGGGCGATATATACCATAGCCCTCTGACGACGAAGTCAGTAAAGGTAACCCGAGTTGCCAGAGTCTGATATCGCCTTGGTTGAAGTCCGTCTTTTACAAGACATTCCCTTTAACTACAGATTACTTTATCCTTTGCGCTCGGGGGTCCCCTTTTTCCTTATCAATTTTCCTTTACTTCCCTATCCTAATTTCTCTTAATCTTGAGTTGGTCCCACCTTGTAGGATTGCGATCCGCAACGTGACGTCATTTGCCATCGGGCTTCTGTGTTGGTGCACCAGTGGTGCTTTTCTCAGTGTTAGTTCCATCGGAATCTGGTTGCGACCGATCCGTTGTTGGTACTTTGCCATCGGGCAGTACGACGGTGTAGCGCTGCTACGTTTTCTTCTTTCCCGACGGGCTACGTTGTGACGTCCCCGTCGAAGACCTTATCAAGGGTATAAGGTGTACAAGGCGCTCTTCGAGCATTGGATTTACGACCCATCGGACCAGGTTTACCTAAACACCCCTCCGAACTCGTCGAGCAGTTGCCTTTACAAGTCTCTACCACCATTTACCGATCCCGGGATGGGCCCTTCTCTTTGCCCCCCCTTATCAGGGATCCGAGCTACTGCGGGCCGCAAACCCGCTTAAAGAGGACAGGGAGCTTCGAACACTCCATAGCGCTGTGCCGTTGGCAGTTGTTGTTTTTGTTGCTGTTGTTTGTGTTGGACCGTCGGACCTTGGTCTCTGCCTGACAGGCGCATTGCACTACAAAAGTGGTCTCCCGACCTAGAAATTGTTTTGTCTACGACAAGGAAGTTGGTCTGGGTAACGGACTCATTTTTTATTTTATTTTTGATTGTAACTTTTTTGCTGCGTAGGTCCGCTCGTACGAGCGATGTCAACAAGCGCACCCGGGGACGTCGGTCCCGGGGCGAGTAGAAGCGGATCGGCACGAGCGTCGAGGATCCCGAGGGGTCCTCGCACCCGGAGCCAGGCCAATACGGCCACGGACCCCGGATATCAAGAATCCCCTCCGGGGATAGCCGCCGACAAGACTGACCTCGACGAGAAGTTGGAGAAGATGAGCAGCAAAATTCGCGAAGAAGCGAAGAAAAATCTCGAGGCCGAACTAGGCCTCGTGCAGAAGCAACTTGAGTTGCAAAATTCCGAGTTCCACACGTCGTTGGAAGAGCTGACCGCGCGCGTTGTCGTGCACTGAGGGGGAAGGGTGGGATCCCCCTCTGGCAGAGCGCGCGCGTTCGGGGGGTGCGTGTAGGGGGTTATCGGGAGACTACCTGTAAGGGACCGCCACGGGGCCGGGCGCGAAGCGCAGCAGGGAAAGTAAGGGAAAAAGTGGGAAAACAGAGCCCAGGAGGGGCGGAGCGGTAGGGACAGCTGTCGCGCGGAGAGCCGGGCGGGGCGGGACGACGCGCGCGGTAGAGACAGGAGGGAATCGGGACGTAGATGGCTCGCAGGGTACCGTCGTGGGACGGGGACCGACGCGAGGCTACGACTCCGTTCCAGAAACCCGAGTTGTAGACCCAAAGCTTCGTACCGTTTTACTTAGGGTCGGACGTCGGCTATATACTAGCCGACGTCGGAGCTATAATTAATTAAACTAAAAATACTAAATTAAAATGACGGCGGCGGTGGCCGGAGAAACTCCTCTTGGGGAGGTATGACAACCCTTACACGTGGGGAATGACACCTGGACACAGGGGCCTTGGCGCCCGGTTACACGAGGCGTGGGGTACACGTGTGCACCGGAGGGGGGAGCCGCGCTGGCCGGGGACAAGTGTCTCGAATGAGAAGATGAGGGGTGTCAGTGCACTACATAGCCCCCCTCTTTGAGTAGAGCGTCCTCGGGAACGCTAATTCTGGCATCCACTGGATCGCCGGTGGTCACGTCTTCGTGCCACGGACCTGAGCTTCGTACCCGCGCACTTGCCCATGCCGACGCGCGCGGCGTTGTCCCGCGATTCCCTCGGCGTGTCGTAGCACGCCCTGGGCGCACGTGATTCCTCGCTCACGACCGCGGCGGTTCACCCACGTTCTTGTAGTCGCGTCCTGAGCGCGCCCCCGTGCACGCGCTTTGTCCTGCGCACGAGCACGCCCCTTGCGCGTGCGTACTGGCCCGGGTTGTGAGCGCGACATAAGCCCATCCACCGGTCTTCTTATTCGCGAGCGCGACGTTTCGCGCACGCTCCTTTCCTCGCGTTCACGCGCGCGGTGCGACACCTCGAGCCGGAGGTGCGTCGTTACGAGCGTGCGGGGTGAGCTTGGTCAGCCCGACCCGAGGGTAGGAGCTACTCGAGCTAGGGTTGGCTCTACGTGGACAGGTGTCCCGACCGGGGGCAGATGTCCCCGCACAGAGGCCGTGAGTCGGGGCGGTACGTATGTCCCATAAAACTCCCCCTTAATCCAGACGGTCCCCGCGAACCCTAATACTGGCGGTCCGCGTACCGTCGCGGAATTTCCCGATCCCCCGGCAGCCAGGACCGGAGGCGGAACGTAGATGGCGGGAGCGTATAGGGGGCCGCGCGTCTCTGAGGATGGGCCAGCGGTCACCGGACCGCGGCGACGACTCACGCTTCTTCTCGTGGAACCATCAGACTCCGGTGCGCCCGCGGAGCGCACGACGCGTGAGGTACGCTGTAGCAACCCGTCCCCCTTGACACGACCGGGATTCTGACTTCGGAGAGCGGACCTTCGACCCAATTCCGTACTGTACCTCGACGCGAGCGAGATGCACGCACCGGGGTACTCCTTCGGAGGGGTTTCGTCTTCTCAGGGCGATCTGTGGCCCCGTCACCGGGACTTATGGGGTCGGAACTTGTACGACGATGCGCTACTCTTTGAGCGAGCTCCTTTCATGGCGCCGGAGGGTTTGCGCGACGCGGAATTGATCCGTGCGTACGCGACGTCCACTGGGGAGCTCCCTGGGGGTTTGAGCGTGGCGGCCGTCGGCTCTCGCGACTTCACACACCGTCTGGTCGTGGAGCCGGCTCTGTTACGTCCGGAATTCAGACGGGTGAACACGGAGGCCCGTGTGGCCTTCGTGGAATTAATTCGGCAACGTATACGCCGTACCCCCTGCAGCAGGCTCGTCCCTCGGGCTTGGGACCTGGACACCTGGGCGTATCGGGCGGATGGGGACCGGGGGTACGTTGCGAATCTGAAACGAATTTTTGATGATCTCCGCATCCGGGAGGAGGAACCCTCGGTGGCCATGATGGCCTGGGACCAACTTCTGTTGCCAGAGAATTACCCTCGATCCCCAGATCGGAGGTGCGACCCCGCGATGCATACCAAGCTCAAGTTTGAGCGACGCATGCGCAATCGGACGGGGGTGTTCGTCGCATACGAAGGGGTGGAGGTAAAGACATTCGAGCGGACGGTGCTGAACACGCGGTATCCTGAGATACCGGCGTGGTTTGCGCAGTATGAAGTCCCTGCGGACTTCATTGCGGAAATTCCCCCGTGCGTGGTGTACTTTGGACTGAGCCTCATGGAAGACCCTCAGTCCGCACGCTGGATGGTCTTCCTCAGCGAGTGGCTCGCCTTAGTTACGGGGCGGTTCTTGACGTACGCCCACGAGGGACGGTTGTTTATCCTCCCGACCATGGTCGTGGAGTGGTTGCACCGACTGGACTTGACGGGCATCCTGGGTAGCGCCGAAGCACAGCGACAGTTACAGGTCCTCCTAACCCTCCACGGGGACATCGACTGGTTGCGCGTCCCTTACGCCCAGGGCCATCATTTTGACAACCCCCGGAGCAGGCACTACTCCCCTGGGAGACAGCATGACGCGGGGCGCCCGGACCGTGGCAACTGGGTCCGCCTCGAGAGCGGAACGCTCCGCCTGGACCAACCGGAATTTCTGAGGGGAGGGGAAGGGGTCACCGAAGGTGGCGGCGGAGGAGGACGTTCTGGAGGAGTCCGGGTCGCCGAACGAGAGGGCGAGGGTCGGCGCGTCCGGCGTCGCGGAGTCGCGTTCGTGAAGGGTACTGAGGCCCTCGCCCGAGGGGGGTGGAGAGACGCGATACAGCGACGATGACAGACGCGGAACTGCGTAGATGGTTGAATACCCCGCCGTGGCGAGCTCAGTTGTATCGTCTGCTCGCGGAGGAGACGACGGGAACTCGCGAGGTCGCCGGGGAGACGTCCGAGGTGGTCGTGCGCGAGGCGTCCTCGTCGCCGGTAGGGGACGTGGCCCCCGGGGAGGAAAGCGACCCGTGAGATCGGAGGATTCCCTCGACCGGTGAGCCGAGGAGATGGGGGCTCGTCGATGGCGAGGGTCGGCAGACGCGAGGTCGAAGGTGGACGTCACAGCTCGCTGCTGGGGAGATTGCCCGTCAGCGCCCTCGCTGTACGGGGAGCAGTTCTCGGATAGTCCGAGGAAATAAACGACGCCAAGGTCGGTAGTCGAGGTCTCCGCTCACTGCGGGGGTAAGGCGTCCGTCGGCGTCATTGCTGGACGGGGAGCCGTCCTCGGATAATCCGAGGAAATAAACGACGCGAAGGTCGGTAGTAGGAGTCACCGCTCACTGCGGTGGTAAGGTGTCCGTCGGCGTCATTGCTGGACGGGGAGCCGTTCTCGGATGAGCCGAGGGAACAAACGACGCGAAGGCGGTAGGGCCTTCTGACTCTGTAGCTTGTTCCGCGAGCCGTACTGGTGGGTCCGCGTGCGGTCCGAGGCATAGTACCGGCCTACGCTGGGGAGGGGTTGGACGACTCGGAGGTCGGTTGTAGATTTTCTGATGCTGTAGACAAGGGGGTTGGTACGTCAGGGAACGAGTTGGACGATGAGGGGACGCGACTAAGCGCAGAGCGACGACACGGCGACCCGCGAAGGCGGGTCGTCGGCCATTGGCGCACCATTAGGGGAGTCGCGGAGGTCGTGGGCGGTACCACCGTCCGTCGAGCGGAAGAGGGGGGGCGCGGTGTCCCCCCCTTTCAGCGAGCCGAGGGCGTCCATTCGCTGTTGCGCGCCCCGACCCCGGCGGTCCGCAGGGGACGTTGCCCTTCGGCGGCGGGGAGGTCCATGCTATCTGGGATAGCTACGCTATCTCCCTCCCAGCCCTATGGCGGGAAGGGGCCATACGCGCTACCGGCGCGTTGTACGCCACTTCTTCGTCGAGGAGCAAGTCTTCTGTGCTCTGGCGGGGGGGGGGCGGTGATCCCGCCCGACGCCGGCAGGAGCTCGTCTCGACGCGAGGAATTTCTCCCTGCGGAGGGGTGGAGGACCGTGAGAGCGCGGGGTGTGGCACCATGCCGGGCGTCGCGGGGAGACCTCTGCGCCGCGGAAGGTGGCAGCTCCGTCGTGAGGGGGGGTCCACAGGGGTGTTCGCGCCGGAGCGCGCGCGGCTGCCGTCCCCGCGCGGGGGGCGGGGAGATACCCGCTGTACGGCGGGGGAGGAGACACTGCCAACAAAAACCGACGGGACGGGTCGGTGGTCCGTCCTCGTCCGGCAGGGGTACTTCCCGAAAATTTGCGAAAATAAACCCACCTCGAAAAAATCCGAAAACTCGAAAAATCAAATGTAACAGGTGGGCGGCCGTGGCTGGCTAGCGGAGGGGCCCCGGAGGCGGTTCGCGCCGACGCGTCGCGCGTTTCCATGGGGCCGTACAGTTGGCCCTCGTACCTCCTCAGGGAGGTACCGGGCCGCGCTCCAACCCGCTTAATTCTCGAGTCCGACGCTGTCGGGATGAGCCCATAGTGCGCGGTCGGGTATTGGTATCCGCTTTTTCCGGCAGTATCGCGCGACCGTGTTGTAGTCGATATGACGGGCGGGCTCCCAAGTCGACTCGGCGTCGCTGTACCCGTACCAACGTACGCGAAACAGGGGGAGCCCGTCATCTCCCGGCCCGTGCCCGGTTAACGATTGCACGACGTAGGCGTCGGTGGGGTCTCCTGCAGAGGAAGCAGGTAGTAGGGTCCGCCCCGACGGTGGGCGTAGTGGTACGCGGAAGGCGTCGGGTCGGAACGTGCACTTTGCGGCCAGGCGCGCCGCACCAGACGAGATGAATGCGCGGTGAGCGGGGTCGGTCGCCAGGGGGGCGGAGGGCCTGACGCAGCGGGGCGCGGGTGGTTCCGTAGGGTCCACTGTTGGCTCGTGGGGTTCCCTCGTCGTTTGCGAGCGCGTAACGGGACGCGTGTCCCTCGTTAGGGGCCTTGAGTCCAGCGGCGGGGGATGGTTCGCTGTTTCGGGGCGGTTCGCTCCGATTTGAGAGCAGAACCAAGCGAAACGCGGGAGGGCGTCCTCGGTTCGTCCACCAATGACGGCGTCCATCAGCCCTGGCGGTCGCGGCCTTGCGAGCGCCGGTGTCGCGGGGGTCCCTTCCGAAGGGGTCGCGTCGGGGAGGTTTTCATCTTCCCTGTTTGAAGACCCCTGTCCCAGCGGGGGATCTGTGACGTTTCTACGCAGCGGAGGGGACCTGACGACCCAGTCGCGAGAGAGCCGGTCCTTCAGTCCCGTCCCCCGTAAGATGGTGACGGTGTGGTCGTCCACCTGTACGGCCCTCGGTCCGCCGTGCGAGCTTATTGTTAACCCGGTCCTTGTCCGTTTTCTCCTCGGACCGTAGCGCAGCCTCGCGGTTCACGAGTACTTGATCCCCCACCCGATAGTCCGGGGTGGGGCGGCGTATCCGATTATCGAAATCGTTCTTATACCGCTCCTGTCCGGCCAGCAAGTTACGGCTGGCCGTCGACATCAGGCTGCAGAGCCACGCTAGGTAGCGGATCTTGAACTGCGCCCTTGAGGCGGATGGGTCCAACAGCGGCGTTTGTTGCAGGGATAACGGACTCGGGGTCCGGGATAATACCAGGTCGAACGGTCGCATGCCGATCATCCTGTTCGCCGTGCAGCTATAGCCGTACGTCAGCGCGTCCGTGTACTGATCCCAGTCACGTTGATTATCGGCGAGGTAATGCCGGAGGGTGGATACCAACGTCCGGTGGAATCTTTCCATCTGCCCATTCGTTTGGGGGTGATATGCGGTGGTAAACACGCTCTCAATTGAGAGTATCTTGCACACGGCGAGGAAAAACCTCGCGGTGAATTGTCCTCCGTTATCGGAGAGAAGTTTCACTGGGGCGCCGTATACGAACACCCAGTGGGAAATGAACGCTTGAGCAACCGTTTCAGCGGTAATCCTCTTGAGCGGAACCGTCCTGGTCAGCTTGGAGTATCTGTCCGTCATCACCAAGAGGTAACGGTTTCCTCTTGGTGTACGGGGAAGCTCGCCGAGAATATCGATGGCGATGTACTCCAGGGCCCCTGACGGAGGAAATGTCTTCAACTCAGAGTTGTGCTTCCGTAGTTTGATGCGTGCCTTCCCGCAGTCGGGACACATCGTTACGGTCGAGTAGGAGTCCACCGACATGCTTGGCCAATAAAACCGCTGTCTTAGCATATAGAAAAATCGTCTGCCTCCCGGGTGACCGGAGGTGGCGGGATAATGCGACAAGTACAACAACCTTTCCCGGAGAGTTGTGGGTACTACGATCTGTTCCACACCGTCGAGGTGGGCTTTCGGGCAGACCAGATCTTTCTGATTCACGAAGAATCGGGACCGGCGCAATTCAGCGAACCCCTCCCCCTTCTCAAGACGGGAAGTCACCTCCTTACAAAATGGATCGGAGTGCTGTTCACGAGAGAAGTCTTCGTGGGTTAACGCGGCTATCGAGGCCGGGGTGTCCAGCGCGTAGCAGCCCGCGGAATTTTCGACGTCGGTGGTGTCGTAGGTCTCCTCTTGATGCTGAGGCTCATCGTCGAAATTCATGACGGAGTAGCAAGGAATTTCTTCGTCGATCGGGACAGTCGTACCCCCCGTAGATGGGATACGACTCAGCGCATCGGCGAGGCAGTTCTTGATTCCCTTCACGTAAGTTACGTCGAAGTCATATTCGGCAAGGCGCAAGCGCCACCGGGCAAGTCGGCCACTCGCATCGGCGAGGTTCATCAGCCACCGCAGGGAGTGGTGGTCGGTGTTGACCGTGAACCGCTCCCTTTCCAGGTATGGGCGGAGCGTCTGTACCGCCCATACGATGGCGAGGCATTCCTTCTCAGTTGTCGAGTAGTTGCGTTCCGCTGACGAGAGCGTGCGTGACCAATACCCGACAGGGTATCGGTGTCCATCCTCGTGGGTCTGCAGTAGTGTGCAGCCCAACTGAGCGTCTGACGCATCCGTGTTCAGTGAGTAGGGGCGCCCCAGTCTTGGGATTTTTAAGACCGGAGGCGAAATTAAGCACTCCTTCAGTGTCTGGAAGGCCGTGGTCTGCTCTTCATCCAGATCGGGGAGGACATCCGGTTCTCCTTTTCGTAGCATAGCCGTAAGGGGCGCGGCTATCTTGGCGAAATGATCGACGAAACGTCGGTAGACATTACACATTCCCAAGAACGAGCGCAGCTCGGTCTGGGTCCGTGGTTGAGTCGCTTCTGAGAGCGCTTTCACATTCTTCGGGTGGACTTCGAGTTCGCCCGGTCGGATGATATGTCCCAGGTACTCGACAGAATCCTGGAAAAACCTGCACTTGTTAAGTTTAAGTGATAATCCCTCCTGCTGCAGAGCACGGAGTACTACGTCCACGTCCTTGAGGTGCGTGTCATAATCCTTGGAGAAGATTATGATATCATCCAGGTAGATGAGGCAGCTCTTCCAGCGATAGCCTGAGAGGAGGATATCCAGCATACGTTGAAAGGTGGCCGGGGCGTTCATCAACCCGAAGGGCATACGGTTGAATTGATACGTCCCGGCGTGGCACGTAAACGTGGTCTTCGGTCGATCCTCCTTGGCGACTGGAATTTGCCAGTACCCGGAGTTAAAAACCAAGGGTAGAAAAGACCTTGGCTTCCCCGAGTGTGTCAAGACACTCCTCCATGCGAGGGACGGGGTACATATCTCGCACGGTAAACGCGTTCAGCCGTCGATAATCGATGCAGAAACGGAGGCTCCCATCTGGCTTGGGGATGAGCACGACGGGGGACGCCCATTCGGACTTGGATCGGGAAATTACCCTGCCGGCTAACATCTCGTCAACCGAGGCTTGTTCCGCCTCCCGGGCGCGGGGACCAGCTCGATAGGGCTGACATCGAAACGGCTTGGCGCCGGGGGTGAGTTCGATGCGATGCTCTGTCGCTCGAACTTCGCCCAAGTTTCCATCCCACATTCCGGCGTAGGGCCCGAGCATGGTGCGGACCTGCCCTCGCACTTTCCCCGGCAGGTGGTCGAAGGGAACCGACTCCGGCGGAGGGGATGGCTCCGCTTGGGGGAGGACTCCACGAGGGGGCCTCTCGCCCTGTAGAGGGGGGCTCCCCTCGGAGAATTCTGCGGCTAGGACCGCGTCCAACGGCATCGCCGTGCGCACCATCGCCCGCGGATAGGGAGTGACGAAGCCAACGACTTGGTTCTTCGACAACCTCTTGTTGGCGGTCGAGAAGTTCGCCATGAGGACCTTGAACTCTTGCAACGAGGTGATGTGCACCACCCCGTTGGAGAGGGAGATCCGATGCTTCGCATATAACTGCGGGTTCGCCTCGAGGACCGAGAGTCCGGCCCGTCCACTTGTGACGTATACCCAAGTCTGGGTGCCCGCCGGGATCTCCACGGCGCGCGACACCTTGAGCCTTGGGGAAGTCCGCCCTGCGGCGGGGACATACTCTTGCTCCGACGGGAGGGGAGGGGCGTTCCCGGTCCGGGACGCCGGCTTCCGGACGATGGGTATCTTATTACCATCGTCCAGTTCCACCTCCTTCCGCCGTGGGTAGATGGCTTCGACGAACTTGTCGTTAAAGTCGCACCCCAGTATCACGGGGGCGGCCAATCGTTCACAGACGATGAAGGTACACCTCATGGTACGGTCACCTAACCGCACCACGAGGGGGATTTGGCCGCTCGTACGCAATGGTCTCCCATTGGCGTCCGCGATCGTCGGGATTTCACCCGGAATAATCAGCGCTTCCCATCCGGAGGGAAGCGTGTCGGCCCGTACGAAATTGGAGCCAGCCCCTGTATCTAATATTGTGAGCTGGCGCACCAATATCGACGGGGATAATCCAAGGTCTGCGTAGACCTTGTGATTCCGCCGAGACAGCGCGGGCACTGTCTCGGGATGGCTAACACCCCTTGCAAGCGGGGGGGTGTTCCTCCGCCATGGTCGGCGTAAGGTACCGAGCCGTTCGGGGTCGGGGTCTCTCTGGGATAGCCCAGTGTGTTTGCGGCCGAGTATCCGGTACCGCTTCTCCGTCTCGGGAGGTGAAGACGGTTCCGCCACCCTGGGCGAGTGATCCGGGGATGTGTCCGTGTCCACCTCAGCTGCTGCGGGCTGAGGTTCTCCTAGTTTTTTGGAGGAGGAGAAGCTTCCCCGGGGGGCGGTACGGTCCTCGTCCCGGTACCCGCGCGCGGCGGCGGGCCGGCGACGGCTTCAGGGTTCATGACCCGGTTGGCCCCGTAACTGAGGAGGGCGACGGCTCGGAGATACGCCTCCGGAGGCACTCGGCTCTTTTGGGCCGCGGTCAACTTCTCGTACTGGTAGGGTACGAGGGATACATCCTTCACCTTCATATCGCAGTCGGGGGAGATGTGGTCCCCGACCCGATAACAGGTGAAGCAGATGATCTGCGGGGACGGAGGCCCTCGCAGATCCTTCTGGTAATTACGGGACGTTTTCCCCGGTGGAAGTCCGCGAAAGCCCTCGGCGGGCTCTAGAGCGGGTTGGTACGGCTTGCGCCGGTCGCCGTAAAACAGCGAGTCTCCGTCGTTGAAGGAGGATTCTTCCGTCGGGAGGGAAGGAGCCTCCCCGGCGAGGTCACCTTCGGTAGCGAAGTAGTTCTCGGCTCCCCGGGCCGTTTGAAAACTGGGAGGGGGGCCGGTCGACGTCGACGGGGCGCCATCCAGGGCAGCGAGGACCTGTCTAACCGGGCGGGGCTTCCCGAACTCCACGCGGCGCCCAGACCCGTGCTGGGCCCGGAAGGCGTCTCCGTGCGAACGCGCGTGGGCGACGGTATCCTTGAACGAGGATCGCGGTCGATCCTCGCGAGCTTGTAACACCAGCGGCTTGATTGCAGGGTGAGCCCCTCGATGAAGAGGGTCGTCCTCTCGTAAGCCGAGTGCACGTCCCCGCACCTCCCCAGGGCGGTGGACATTCGAGTAGCGTACTCGGTTTACAATTCGCCCGGCTTCTGGCGTAGCTCCCTCAATGCCGTGAGAGCTCGCTCGATCTCGAGGTTCGTCGCATACGTGCGTAACAGCCAATTGACGGCGGCGGCCCAGCTTGCGATCCCCTGAGATTTGCGGTGTAGTCCCCGCTGAGACTCGTACGCTTCCTTAGCGGGCGGAGCCAGCAGATGGGGTAGGGCCATCAGGGCCATCGCCTCGGTCATATTGGCGTTGTCAAAATTTTCCTTGCAGCGAGCCAGGAAACTGATGACCCTGATAGGATCTACCCCGCTGAATTTGTACTCCCCCATGACCACGAGGAGGTACTGCACCCTCTTACGGGTGGTAGCGTAGACCCGGTCGTCCAGCGTTGGGTCGGTATCCACGAGGCGGTAGGCTCGGTAGTTACACACACCTCTGAACCGGTGGTTCGTCGGCTTCCAGACAGAAACCTTTTTCTGTTTGGGGCCGAACGTCGTCGTTGGGGCCGTAAGGGACTCTGACTCGGAATCGGTCTCCGAGTCAGAGGAGGATGGCGAGGACGGGCTCGAGTACCCGTCCGGAGGGTATCCATCCTTTCGTCCTTTGCGACGGTTCGCCTTCCGCTCTTTCCGACTGGGTTTGGACTTTTTTCGTCGTCCACTCCCCTCGTCGTCTGAGCTTCCCCCTTGATCGGGGTTCCCTCCCCGTAAATTCTGGGAAGGTAAATCACCTTCAAGGTGGATAGGTCCGGCGGAGGCTCCCTCGCGGGAGGCTCCAGCCGCGGTTGGCGACACCTGCGGATTGGCGGAGAATTGGGGAGCGGTCTCCATGGAGGGGACCGGTATCCCCGCGGCTTGTAGCGCCGGCGTTGTCACGTTGGAAAAGAGCAGGCTCTTATTCACCGGGGGCAACCCCTCAGCGGGAGGGAGAGTCGCTACTCCGACTGTAGTCGGAGGGATTCCAGCAGCGGGGGCTGATGTTTGCGTCTTCAAGATGGCAATTTCTCGACGGAGGGCCTTGAGTTCCTCCGCCGTGGCGGTCTTCTCTTGCTTACGCAGGGTGGTAGCCTCCTTGGCGCTGGCAGCTATGTCCACCTGCCAGGCCTTGGTGAGCACGCCTTCCAGGGCGGTTAGGCGATCGCGCTCTCGCGCGGCTTGTACCTCGGCTTGGGCCGCGATAGTTTCCTCAATAAAAGTCTTGAGGTTTGCTCGCAGCGCCGACGGTTGCGCTGCGAGCTTCTCCGCTACAGTATTGAGCGTGAATCTTTCCGCTTCTTGGAGAGTCTCGCGACAACTCCGAGTGATCCACGCAGCCACTGGCGGAGGCACGTCTCGAGGACGGGTCTCACGGGACGAATCGGACCCAGATACCATAGCCTTGAGCTTGTCGAAACCTGTTGAAGCAGAGATAGAATACCTAGGACCAAAAACGGTAAGGGATAAGGGACACTCCGTAGACTTCTAGGTCGGGGGACCAAAATGTCTTGCACTGAGGGGGAAGGGTGGGATCCCCCTCTGGCAGAGCGCGCGCGTTCGGGGGGCGCGTGTAGGGGGTTATCGGGAGACCACCTGTAAGGGACCGCCACGGGGCCGGGCGCGAAACGCAGCAAGGAAAGTAAGGGAAAAAGTGGGAAAACAGAGCCCAGGAGGGGCGTAGCGGTAGGGACAGCTGTCGCGCGGAGAGCCGGGCGGGGCGAGACGACGCGCGCGGTAGAGACAGGAGGGAATCGGGACGTAGATGGCTCGCAGGGTACCGTCGTGGGACGGGGACCGACGCGAGGCTACGACTCCGTTCCAGAAACCCGAGTTGTAGACCCAAAGCTTCGTACCGTTTTACTTAGGGTCGGACGTCGGCTATATACTAGCCGACGTCGGAGCTATAATTAATTAAACTAAAAATACTAAATTAAAATGACGGCGGCGGTGGCCGGAGAAACTCCTCTTGGGGAGGTATGACAACCCTTACACGTGGGGAATGACACCTGGACACAGGGGCCTTGGCGCCCGGTTACACGAGGCGTGGGGTACACGTGTGCACCGGAGGGGGGAGCCGCGCTGGCCGGGGACAGGAGTCTCGAATGAGAAGATGAGGGGTGTCAGTGCACTACACGCGTGGAATTCGTCGAGAAAAATAATGGCGGCGGGACCGACGCCATCGAGCCGGGGGTCCTCGCTTCATTGAAGCTTTCGGCCAGGGACGCAAGGCGCGATGCGAATCAAGCACTAGAGTCCTTAGGCCAGTTCCGAATCAGCATTGACGACAAGTTCGATCGCGCCGCACAGCGACTCAAGGATCTTGAGCAGGCCACCGGCCCCGCTCTGCAAGGATCGGACGACGAGCCGCTCCCTTCGGGTAGAGAGGGCAACCGTCGGTCGAAGAAGGACAAGCCCGCTCGTCAGCGGAGCTCCAAGTCGAAGCCCTCGAAGAAGGACAAGCGACGTACAAGCAAGGGTCACTGTAGTGACGATCCGGAGAACCGCGACTCACAGTCGGAGTCTCTTAGTCCCTCCGAAGATGGTAACGGCGGTTCGTCGAACCATTCGGGCGAGTCCGAACGCCGTTCAGAAGAAGGAAACGGAATTTCGTCAAGCAAGAAAATTTCCTCCAGACGAGGCGGAGTCACTTCGTCCGCCTCGCGGAGAGACAAGGACGCGGAGCCCGAAGATGTCGCAACGCAGCGCCGGCCGCGATGGGAGGAGTTGGAGGAGCTGAATCCGACGAACTACCTCTTCAAGAAACTACTTTCGTACCGAACGTACCGCTTGCGGAACCCACAGACATATTTGTCAAGTTCCCGGTGGACCGCCGTGCGAAAAATCAGGAGAGGTATTCCGCCTAAGTTGAAGAAGGACAACACGTTCACAGGTGAGGACGGGGTCCTTGTGTTGGATTTTTTGGCAAAATTAGTTCAAGAGTTCGATACTCAAGAAATGAATGAGGGGCAAGCGATCCGCTTGTTGCCCGAATTTCTAAGCGGCATCGCCTTGAGACAGTACACTTCGGTGTCTCAGACGGCCGGGGCCCATCACGGAAAGGTATCCGTTTGGCCGGAGGCCGTACAGTGGTTGTTGAGGAGTTTGGCAACCGACGAGGCGATCCGTCAAGCCGTGCTCGCATTGCGAGAAGTTCAACAAAGGCCGTCTGAAGACGAGATGGAATTTTATATCCGTCTGACGGACGCAAGCAATCGATGTGGAAACGTTTATTCGATGGAAGAACGAATGAAGATGTTTATTGAAGGACTCGATTCGAGTATCAAGCCGATGGTATCTCAAATACCGACAAGACAATCGGGACGTTTCGTTTTTGAGATTAGTTAATTACGCGAAGGCGCATGGATCGGCGAGCAGCGCTAAGAACAAGAAGACCAAGAAGGTCACGATTCAGACGCCGTCGACAATTAGGGCGGGTAAGAAGCCGAGGGCTTCTTATCCCGGTCGCAAAAGTCACGCCGCCGTCCATTTAGCCGAGTCCATTTCCGCGTCAGATGAACGCGGTGCGCATGGAAGTAGCGAAAATCACTACGAAGGAGCGTTAGTAGCCGAAGGTGAGTTCATTGAGCCATCGGAGGGCTACGGACACGAAGACTACGGGGACAGCGGGTCGTCAACTTTACCGACGCCTGCATACACGACGGAGTCGTTTTCAGAGCCCACAGATCCCGTGATGATGTTTCGGGGGCGCGGCCACACGCCGGCGCCGCTCATTCCGATGGAAGACAAGGGTACGACGTTTCGAAGGCCAGGCTGGATGGGAAGGCCGCAACGTCAAGGAAAGCCGCCGGCCCGTAGAAGACCTAGGCCGCAATATCCCGTCAAGACGCACGGACTGGTGTGCTATCATTGCCATGAAAAGGGGCACGCCGCGCCAACGTGCATTCTTTCCCTCCGGGAAATGCGCCAAGTTTTGGAAAATTATGAGGCGTTGTCTCCGATGGAGAGGTTAGGGATACCATCGACGAGTTATCTGAAGGTCAAGAATTGGTTTGATTCGCAGACGGCGAGCACGCCGAGTGCTTCAACGCCGAGGCTGAACCAACCCTTCACAGGGTCCGCCGCGGGGCCCGCGCCGTCAGCTGTGAAAAGGATCCCGCAGCGGCAGGAAAACTAGATAGGGGAATCTCGCATGAGTCGCGAGAGGCACAGGGTCGACGTACTGTGCCCGGATCTCAGCCCCGTTCCCCGTCTCTAAGGGAAAAATCAGACCCCGATGAGGAGGTTGTTAGATTGGTGGATAAGCCAAGCCCAAAGGGCCAGCTCAGGTCAAGAAAATTTTGAGCCGAGCCCGAGATCATCCGCTGGAAGAAGTTCGAAGACCCTGGTACAGGGTTAAGCGAAGGGAGTGTCCCGAGAAGATTTTGGTTCTTGCGCGAAAAAACTACAAAGTTTACGCGGACATTGGACCAACAGTCGGATTGATGAGCCGGGTGTTGTCTGTTTTAGACACCGACGCAGGACCAAACCTTGTGCGAAAATCGGAACTCCCAACTGGAATGGAATCTCTAGTGTCCTACGGACCGACCCAAGACATTGGCGACGCGAACAATAGGCCACTCCGGACTCTCCGCACAATTAGAATACCTGTGAGGCTTGGAAAATTTGTGGCCGCAGCCGAGTTTATTGTATGCGAAAAACTAGCCGTCCCGCTAATTCTAGGCGCGGACTACTGTGACCGGTTTGTGGAAGCAATTTATCCAAGGAAGAAAACGGTTGAGTTGGCGGATTTCTCGAAGGTTCCGATAGTTAGGCGGTTCTCGACGAAAAAAGGGAAGAACAATCTCGTCGCAGGAGAGGACGAGAATGATAGAAAGGGGGAGCGATTTTCCCCTAAGGTAAAAGTGGCAAGAGCCACGACTATTGAGCCAGGGACGCAACGCGTCGTGGAATGCACCTCGAAGAGGGCGGGCTTGGTTGTGGTTCAGCCGTACTCGTCGTTGTACGAAAGGCACGGGTTGACGTGCACAAATGGTGTTGTTCAGGTCGAGCCTGACCGGCCATTTTGTTTACTTGTTGCGAATTTTAGGACGTACCCTGTCAGGGTGCAAAAAGGCCAAGTGGTGGCAGAATTATTACCGCACCCGAGAGCCGCGCTCGAGAGCAAAACCACCATTGGTGAAGTTCTCGGAATTCAAGAAAGGAAGAAGGAAATTTTTCCTAATTCCACCAAGACGCTTACGGGCGAGACAAGATGCGAACCGTCGGATCAAGATCGCAAGGACCAGCAAGGAGAACGGGAGGAAAGGCTCTCCGCGACGGCAACTACGGCACCGGAGCGGCGGATTGAGCCTCCCCCGCCGGACGTGGAGGAACTCGACCTGAGCCACGTGCCGGACCGGCTGCGCGAGCGGTTCCGTCGGATGTTGAAGAAGTATTCAAGGATGTGGGATGGGACGCTTGGCGAAATTAATACCACAGTCCATCGGATCGAGTTGATCCCCGAGACTCGTCCCATCGCACAAGCCCCGTATCGAGCCGGGCCTAAAGCCCGCGAAGTAGAAGATGCAGAGGTGCAGAAGATGTTAGAGGCAGGAGTGATAGAACCAGCGCAGTCAGAATGGGC
The DNA here is from genome assembly GCF_000350225.1 of Chondrus crispus. NCBI lineage: Eukaryota > Rhodophyta > Florideophyceae > Gigartinales > Gigartinaceae > Chondrus > Chondrus crispus. The sequence continues at coordinate 392,169 of NW_005179265.1, forward strand.
GTCGCCCGTGTTGCTGGTGCCCAAGCCGGACGGGTCAATGCGTTTTTGCGTAGACTACCGCAGGCTGAACGCAGTGACGGTGAAGGACGCGTACTCTTTACCGCGCATGGATGAGTGTCTAGACTCGCTTGGTGACACCAAGGTTTTCTCCGCGTTGGACGCGATTTCGGGATATTGGCAGATGCCTATCCCCGAGTGCGACCGCGACAAGACCGCATTTTCGTGTCACTCAGGTCTGTATCGCTTCTCAAGAATGCTCTTCGGGCTAACCAACGCGCCAGCGACGTTCCAGAGAGCAATGGATATCCTGCTCTCCCCGTTCCGTTGGAAATGCTGTTTGGTGTATCTGGATGACATAATAATTTTTAGCAAGTCGTGGGAGGAGCACATCGTGCACGTGGATGAAATACTTTCCGTATTGGAAACGGCAGGCGTCAAGCTCAAGCTTCGCAAGTGCGAATTTTTCGTGAAAAAGATCAAGTACCTGGGCCACGTCGTCCGCCCAGGTACTCTAGAAGTCGATGTCGCGCGAACCGCCGCGTTGGAACGAGTGCGGTACCCGCGAACACAGACACAGCTTAGAAGCTTCCTGGGACTTTGCAATGTCTACCGCAGGTTCGTTCCGCATTATGCGAAAATTGCACAGCCTCTAAACCAACTACTGAAGAATTGACAACCGGTCCAGTTGGAGGGATTCGACGAACCGTGCAAGAAAGCTTTTCATAAGCTCAAGGACGCCATCCTGGCACCGCCGGTGTTGGCGCTGCCGAAGAAGGACCTACCCTACTCGGTAGATACCGATGTAAGCGACTATCAAATCGGCGCTGCATTGTTTCAAACACACCCGGATGCGCAACGCAAACCCATCGGGTTCTTTTCAAGAACGTTAGGCGCAGCCGAGAGAAACTATTCTGTATCAGAAAAAGAATGCCTAGCTGTAATTTGGGCCATACAGACTTTAAGACCATATCTACATGGCGAGCACTTCATCGTGCATACCGACCATGCCTCATTGAGGTGGTTGATGAACGTAACCGACCCCAGCGGGAGATTAATCCGATGGAGGCTCCGCCTCTCGGAATTCGATTTCGAAATCAAGTACAAGAAGGGCAAGGCGAACAGTCAAGCTGATGCCCTGTCAAGATTACGGACCGCAGGAGAAACCGTTGACGAAATCGACGACGAAATCCCATGCTTTATGGCCGAACCGGCCGAGGGTACAGTGGAGGACGAGGAAAGTTTTGACGCGATAGACGACATCCTCGCTCTTGAGGAGGGGACCGCCCCTGACCGCCTCGATCAATTCCAAGCTGTCACTCCGGAGGAGCTCATTCGCGAGCAAGCCGTCGACCCCTTCTGCAATCGCATCAAAGAAGAAATGGACGCCGGAAAGGTGAGAACGTTCAGCGTGGAGACCGAGGAACTCGAAGGAAATCTATACTGTACCGCGGCGGAGTTTGTACAAGTGGTGATACCACAATCGTTAAGGGACCGCGTCCTAGGGTTGAGCCACTACGTAAAATTGGCAGGCCACCCGGGAGGCAGGAAGCTTTACAAGACATTGAGAAGATATTTTTACTGGCCTACGATGGCCCTAGACTGCTACGCAGTCGCGAAGAATTGCGCCGCATGTGCGCGGGAGAGGGTGAAGTTAAGAAGAAACACGAAGGAAATGAAGCTGTTCACGCCCAAAGCTCCGCTGGAGTTTGTCGCCATCGACATCCTCCGCGAGCTAATTACAACTAAACGAGGAAATCGGTACATTCTCGTGATCAGCGATCGATACTCGAAACTGGTACGAACCGTACCGTTTAAGAAGATATCAGCTGCGCACATTGCACAAGCCTTCTTTCACCATTGGGTATTCGTGTACGGACCGCCGGTCAAGCTGCTGTCCGACAATGGAACACAGTTCACGGCCCGGTTCTTTCAGAATGTCTGCCGAATTCTCGGCATCCGCAATGTGTTCACGACTACGTACCACCCGCAAGCCAACGGCCAAGTTGAGAAGTTTAACCGCACGCTGACTTCCGCGTTGCGAAAATACGTTGGAGAACATCCCAAGGACTGGGACCTATTTAGCGACGCTGTGACGTTCGCATACAACAAGCAAGTTCATCGAACTACGAATATCGCGCCCTTCGAGCTGGTGTTAGCTCGGGCGCCGAGAAGCATTGCGTTACAAGCACAGCCAAGTTTGGAAGGATTTAGCTCGAATCGAGCGTACTACCTGAAATGGCAGTCGTGGTTGGAAAGCCTGATGAAAGGCGCTGATAAAAGCGTGCGAAAAGAACAAGCACGGTACAAGCGAAACTTCGAGGCACGCCTTCGCAAACCGCAATATGAGATCCCACCGGGGTCCTACGTGTTCCTTCGGAAGGAGCAGGGCACGGCTAGCGAACCGAAACACAAGCTGGCACAAGTCGCCACAGGACCTTATCAGGTCCGAAGATCGGATCAACATACGGCAGTCATTGCCATTGGCGATCAGGAGGAACGCGTATCGCGAAACAGGGTGGAGTTAGCCCGAAACCCGATGGACTATGCGCTGATAACTGGCCTACGACAAGCGCTACAGTTCCTGGGAGAGCCGGAGCAAAACGAAAGAAGAGAGGTAATGAAAGACGAGGAACGTCCTCACACCCGTGCGCCTACGACGGAGGACCAGGATAATTTAGTTGGTCGAACGCCGACAGCGAAGACACCTCCAGACCTACGCCAGTTCGGAAAGTCCAGAGAAGAAGATGAGTTGGAAGATCTTCGGAAGGGGGAAGGACAGTTGGACACGCAGGAAGAAGGAACCGAGAGTCAGGAGTATGTGATCGACAAGATCGTGGACCACGGCTACGACGAGGAGAAATTAATTCTCAAAGTGAGGTGGTATGGGTATACCATCGAGGACGCAACGTGGGAACCTATTGAGCAGATCCCCCGCAGCGCGGTAGTCACATATTTCCGAAGGAAAAGGCTGCCCTTACCCACGCAAGCGTCGCACGCACAACCGGGATAGCCATCGTAAATAGAATTAGTAGGTTGGAGACAACAGAGAGGTCAGAACTTCGAGAAAGGAACACATCTACGGGGTTCGCAGATAAGGAGTTTGAAGGAAAGGAGAGCAAGGCAGAGAAGCGAGACTGTATCTTTGGATGAGGCATTGAGCCTCTCGGAAAACACACCCGCCTCATCACGGTATGCACAAGAAATGACGTCTCGAACGGACGGTCCGCCCGCGTGGGGGATGATGAAATCAAAAATATAGATACATATATATGCGTGTTGACAACAAACCGCTGAACAGACGACACAAGTGAGAAATCGATTCCAGCCATGCTGTGAAATTATAATCAAAAAGCGGGAAAAATTACTACAGCTGTAGTACGCACGTGAAGTGGTGATCGTTTGCCACAGTCGGCGACATAACTATTCTAAGTCGCCCCGCAGCTAAGTCCCGCCCGACCCCACACGAAGCCAACCATCACACTCACTGCTAACACACGGCCCATGCTCGACGAGCACCAAGACCCGTCCAAAGGGACCACTCTCAGAAGAGCGTGGCTACGAATTCACCCCGCGATGACCGACGCCGACACTCACAACCGGTCCTATTTGTCCAGAACGATCCACTTAGCACTTACCCATCATGATTTCTCTTCAACTCTGTCGTTTCTTTGTTTCTTTATTTTATTTTCTTTTCCTCTTTTCTGTTTTGTTATTGTTCTGTTTTAGTTATTTTTATTTTTTGTGTTGTCAAGGAGACGACCCCGCACTGCGGGGGTCGATCAGAAGAACCTACAAGGACACTTCCGAAGGAAGCGAAGACAGGGGTAATCAGCGAGGAAGGGGAACGTCGACGACGCGGCGAGGTGGAGCGCGAAGAGCAAGACGCGTACGGTGGTGATGAGATCCAGCCAGATCTCATCTCAGGTGCGAAATGGATTGAAACCCAAGGGATAATCTCGGGGGAGAGTAACGACATTCTTACAATGTGGGAACGCAACCGACGGCAGCTTGCTAAATACTGCTGAGAGCCGTGAACCTGTTCCCATCAATTCGAACGAGGGAACTATGACGGAAGACAACGTGGCTGTCGAGTGCACCGAATCGATGCCAGGTAATAATGACGTCGTCTGTATTGGACTGTACCAAGGGAATTTTCCTACAGTCCTTAATGAGGTCTCGGAGAGTTATTCCAGCTTCGCATAGTCGTCGCGACCGGGGAAGGCCTATTCTACCAAGGGCGTCGAGCACTCCAAATATAGCCTTTATGAGGCACAAGTCGAGGGAACTGCAGCGTATGGGTTAGATAAGTCCGTGAAACCCCCCTTCCCCGGGAACAACGACGGCACATTCTTTTGGGAGGCGCATGGAGGACGAAGCCAGACTGGCGAGCGGGTTGCCGGCCAATCGAGGGAGAAGATGTGAAAAAGAGGCTGTTCATGTGCTCGTGCACACGAGCGAGGCGAGTCGAGAGGAAGTGGATGATGCGAGATGCGACAATGTCGTGGGGGAGATATTAGAAGCATGATGGGAATTGTCGCTTGCCCTGCCCATGGTTGGAACAAGGAACGGGAGCAGAAGGAACGTACCTCGAAAGGGTGAAGGAACGTGACACGATTCACGGGGAGAGTCCGAAGGACGAATATTTGTCGTCGGACGGGACCTCAAGTGAGCCACTAGATACTCCAGAGGTGATTTTGGAAAATGCCACTCCGGGATACCTCCGAGTTCACCTCAACATCACATCGTGAAGAAAGACGAGCACTGCACAGCCAAATTGAGACACAGGACATCATTTGGAATTTTTATCAAAAATTGAGGAAAGGATATTGCTGATCGGACGTGCGAGATGAGGGGATACCCTGACGACAAGTGCAAGTTTATGCCAGCACCAACCCCCCCTCCCCGCCGCATTTCTTTTCACCAAGTACGCGGACTGCACGGCCAGTGTTATTGTTGTTGCAGAAGAAAGAGTGAGGGTCGGGCTCGTTATTCTGGTGCGCGGACGGAACATGTCGTCGGCGACGAAGACGCCGCAACCAAGACTCGGAGCACACGCGAAGTCGTCGCGCAGATTGCGAAACGCGACGCACCGAAGGGATCACCATGTAAACCGCTCACTAACAAATGTGGCCCAGGTGAGGCAATTCGAACAAGTCCAAGCCTCTATCAGAAGGCATGAAAAGGACAAGAGGGAACTGCGCAGCTCCTGGAATACGCACGTTGAAATGACGACACCGATCCGATGGGACGAGTCCTTGTGAACTCGCACACTCGCATTCGCTGCGTCGCAGCAGCCGCAAAGAAAGACATATGCATTCCTCCTACACGCGATCGCGTGTAGAGTTCGGTATGCGTTGGTGTGACGCCAGACGTTACCTTCAAAGGCAGGAAGGGGCAGGGCGATGTAGGGAAATTATTTATGATCTACCCACGGACTAATGAGACTTACGAGACGGCTGTACGTCGCTACAAGTGTTACTGTCAGAGGGATCCTTGTGGTAAGCTCGACGAGTGTACCGAAGTGACGCGGGGTGGCTTGTGAAAATCACGTCGGAGCCACAATTATGATCGGGCCAGCTCGCACTGAGCTCCCCGAGCGGCGAGCGTCGGTCAGTTAGTAGCACGAACCGCTTGGGACAGTGCGCGAGTCAACACGCGGACACACACGGCACGAGATAGGCGAATTGTTTCCTCATTTTTTTGTTCACTTCGATGACGAAAATCTGCTCGACGTCGTCATCAAGGAGGTCACCAGGGCGCCATACCCCCACCACCAAATTGAAGAGGTCGAAAACGGTGCCGCCTTGGACCAAGGATCATGGGTTTGAGTGATTACCTTCGAGTTCAGCTGCGAATGGGGCAAGTACGGCAGCACAGACGCACGCTCTATATTCACTGTAAGGGCGAAAGAAAATTCTACGTCGGCACTGCAGACTGGCAAGATTGTAAGTTTCGAGTCCGCACGTCATGCAATGACGCCGTGATAACGATTTAGATGAGCGAAAGAAATGATCAGGCGGAGTACAGTACATCCGCGACGAGCAAGGTTGTGGTTTCGCCAACTATGTGTCATGCTACTCCTGAGATTGTCAACCCGTTGTCTTCTGACGTAAAACGTCGTTCAAAGATCCTTGTGGATCAAAGAAACGGGCTGAAATCCGGTGGATCGGAAGGTGAAGAGCCCAAATAGCTCGTAAGAGACCTGGCTGGTCGGCGACGCGCAAGTGCAAAAATGTGTTCGATTCTTTTTTGGAGGTTGTTCTTCCCCGATATTGACCTCTGCGAGGTTGTGGAAACTGAAACCTTCTTTTTTTTCAAGAAGCAAGGAGTTTTTGGTCCGTGTTTGAAACAGGTCGAGGATTGAAGTGGTGGAGGAAGAAAATCCAGGCACCGAGGGACCGAAGGAGTTTGTGTACGGCTACTACCTGAAAACGGAAGCACGGACTGAGGGGGAGCTACGGAATCCTTCAATGGGAGAAGATGTTGAATGACGTTGTGTATATACGCACAGGGCATTAGACCAGGGACGGGTCGACACAGTTCACCGGTCTAGTGATTCATGAGGAGTCGGGACCCCTGTTATGGAATTCGTCGGTGCTGTTAACACGGATGTAAATAGGCTGAAAAGCAGCGGTAGTAGGTGGTCTTGATGACGTTTTCGAGGATGCCCGATGTGCGAGAAAAGAGGAGGTAAGTGAGGAATTTGAAGATGTAAAAAGAAAGTGACAAAAAGAGGAGGTAAACCACAAAAGAGGAGGAAAGGGAAGACGCACATAGAGGATGGGAGAAAGAGAATGCGCAGGAAATTGGGGGAAATTGAGAAATGAAGAGGAGGAAAGAAAAACGGACCACCTCAGAGACTCTAGGAGGGAGACTGTATTTCCTTGAGGAGGAATCTCCAAACGGGCAACGGAGCAACTGAAGATGCGATCATTGACGACGTCTCGTGGACGGCTGAACAAAAAGGGGGCAGGGCGACTAGAAAAATTGTCTGGGACCGCCACGTCCACGCCTACGGAAAGAAGAGGGCAAACGAAAGGAGGAAGTCGGAGATGCCGTAAACACGCACGTTGCCGCCCCCGTTAGGCAGAGTTAGGGCGTAGGAAAAGAGGGAGGAAAATGGTCAAGGATAAAGAGGAGTAATTGAAGAGAAGGAAACATAGGGAAATCAGGAAAGGGAATACTGAAAATGCAAAAGAGGAGGAAGTGGGAAATAACAGGAAATTCGCAGGGTTCTTTTTATCGCCCAAAGGTCGTACGATAAAGTCGCTAGTCGACTATCATGCGGGCAGGATCGGAAAAGAAGGACAGGTCGCAAGGAAGTGCTGTGGCCGCCGTCTCGACGAGACTATGCCCCAAGGTATTTTCCCTTTGGAAGGGAGGTGACAAGCCGAGCTAGAACTCGCAAGTCGTCCAGGGACGCCCCCTGGAGAGCTTCTCCCTCCACACCATGAGCCATGAGAAGGCGATGGTAAACGGCGGCAGCAGAGGTATTTTCTTTGGGAATTGTAGATGATGGAGGGACCGAGGTAGGGGCGAGGAGCGGACCCTCAGGTAAAGGGCAAGCCGGACGTGGGGTCGGATCCCCGGCCGACGGTGGGGCTTCCCGAATTGAAATGGTTCCCGTCTAGCAGCTCGCAGGAGGAAGCTCGACGCGCGGAGGAGCCTGAGGGCGGGTCAAGCCCACGGGTGCTGTACATGACGGCAATGACAAGGTTGGGGTGGGTGTGACGAGCTGTCCCTCGCGTGAACGGGAGGCAGGAAGTGAGGTTGGATTCACGTCGGAGGAAGACACGATTCGAAGCGACAAGGTTTCCGCCGAGCTCGTGGAAGGAAGTACGACGCACACTGGGGCCTCAGGCGCGGAGGGACGGACCGGTGCAGGGAGAGGGGAAGTTGGGGCCGAAGGTCGAGAGCACATCTCAGGCTCTCGAGGATCCGCGTTCACCACCGTGACTGCGTTGGGGATTGGTGGTTGATTTCCGAAACGGCAGCTCATCTGGGCCTCCCAGGCAGAACAGAGGGAGGAGGACCAGGGGTTGATCCACACGAAGTCGCCGGCAGCTGGATGATTTCTACCAGCGGAAAAAGAGGGTCGCTGGCGTGAAAAGGACCGAGACGAATTTTGTGGAGGAACGCAATCCCACGCTACGGTCTCGATCATGTCGAGGAGGGCGTGCACTTCACGGTCCACATCGGACCCGCCAAGCGGGACAGAAAAATCGAGGAGACGCATCTGTTCGCGGAGTTTCGAAGGGAGGTGCCACAGGCGCCAGCAGTCGAAAACTTCCCACAGGAGGGTGGCGGCGACTTTCACGCACCACTCCGTGAGAAACACAGTCCACAGCCCGTGCTGCGTATCGCGTAAATGACTGCCGTAATATGTCAGGATGGGTCCTAACTCAGCCGAGAAACCCTGACATACCTCGTATTGACTCCACCAGGAAGGCAGTCGTTGGTATCGATTTGTGTAGTGCTGTCTGGAAATTTCGCGCGCCTCAATCATCTAGTACGCCACGAAGTACCCAGTGTCGGATCGGACCCGACGTTCAAAGCGTACAGTATTTTAGAAAAAGAAGATACCGCCGCGCTTCGTATGGCGAAAGTTTGTGGGAAGAATGGCTTGGGTCCAAAACATGGCGTCGGTCGTGACGGTGCGTCGGTTGCGCCCCAGTCGGTCCGCCTCGGACCCGGGGTCACCGAAGGTGCAGTCGATGAGGTTTTCGAGGTAGAGTCGTTCCCCCTCCGTACGACACTGCCAAGTGTCGCAGTGGTAACATGAAGGTATGAGGGCGTCGGCCATAGGAATCTCGATCCGAGTGAGCACAGCGTCCATGAAGCGCAGGGATAAGGAGGAGCGACCGCGCGGGGAGGAGTGACGTAGGATGGAGGTGGGTATAGCGATGCGGGCGCGCCAGTCAAAGGTGTGAATGGCCTGCAAAGGGAGGTTACCGGGCAACATGCTCGCATCATCGGCGAAATTATTTTTGATGCCGTCGAGGTCGCGGACGCCCACAGAGGAGAACCATTGAGCAGAAGCAAATAGGGCTGCGTTATCACGCATGGTTTTGTTCTGCAGCTCCTCGAGCGAAGGATGACGGCGGGCTACCCAAGAGGAATGGTAGCCCGGATGGAAGGCCGGCTCGGTAGGGTTGGTAACAGGGGGTAGACGGGGTATGGAAGGAAGACCCCGGGGCACTTCGGACTTGCGAGGAAAGCCAAGACCCGGACGTCTACGGGTGGCACTATCGTCCGAGTGTTCCGACGGAGAAGGAAGCATGGTATGTTCGTCTTACCCTTGCTAGAACGCCGTGCAGAGTGATTGATGACTGGGAAACACGGTCAGCAGCGGCAAGAGATTATACGATGGCTGGGCGTTGCGCAAGGGCGCTCAGAAGAGAGATATGTAGTGCAATACGCACCTGAAAAGGGGGGTGAAAAGAAAGGAAAATATTTGGATATGAAAAGTGGTCCGGATTGGGGGACACACGTCTGAATAATTGCACAGTTTTAATTTTTAATTATTTTATTTTATTTAGTTAATTAGTTGGCATTAATTTTGCTGACATTAGATTAGATCTAGGATCTAGCGCCGCGAGCTACTGTAGTGGCTCCGGCGGGGCGATATATACCTTAGCCCTCTGACGACGAAGTCAGTAAAGGTAACCCGAGTTGCCGGAGTTGAATGTCGCCTTGGTCGAAGTCCGTCTCCACCAAGACGCTCCCTTTTACCTAATCCTACGGCATCCTTCAGCGCTCGGGGATCCCATTCCTTTTTCCTTTATTTCCCAATCGAACCCGAGTTGCCGCAGTTGAATGTCGCCTTGGTCGAAGTCCGTCTCCACCAAGAGGCTCCCTTTTACCTAAGCCTACGGCATCCTTCAGCGCTCGGGGGTCCCCATTTTCCTTATCCTTTTTCCTTTATTTCCCTATCCCAATTTCCCTTAATCTTGAGTTGGTCCCACCTTGTAGGATTGCGATCCGCAACGTGACGTCATTTGCCATCGGGCTTCTGTGTTGGTGCACCAGTGGTGCTTTTCTCAGTGTTGGTTCCATCGGAATCTGGTTGCGACCGATCCGTTGTTGGTACTTTGCCATCGGGCAGTACGACAGTGTAGCGCTGCTACGTTTACTTCTTTCCCAACGGGCTACGTTGCGACGTCCCCGTCGAAGACTTTATCAAGGATATAAGGTGTACAAGGCGCTCTTCGAGCATTGGATTTACGACCCATCGGACCAGGTTTACCTAAACACCCCTCCGAACTCGTCGAGCAGTTGCCTTTACAAGTCTCTACCACCATTTACCGATCCCGGGCTGGGCCCTTCTCTTTGCCCCCCCTTTATCAGGGATCCGAGCTACTGCGGGCCGCAAACCCGCTTAAAGAGGACAGGGAGCTTCGAACACTCCGTAGCGCTGTGCCGTTGGCAGTTGTTGTTTTGTTGTTGTTGTTTGTGTTGGACCGTCGGACCTTGGTCACTGCCTGACAGGCGCATTGCACCACAGGAATGGGAAGCTTGCGAGCAACCCCCAAGATTTGGCGCTTAGTTTCAGTCTGTTTGCTCATAATCCTGTCATCCTGAACCCCTCTTGCAGTACTTGACACCAGGCGACGAGCAACTTCGGTCGCTGATAAACGTTTTTGTCGCCTTTGGCTCATCCAGGAATTCAGCTCAACGTCGTAATCGTGGCAGCGTAGGAGTGTTGCGAGGAAAGAGAGCGGCACACAGACAGAGTGAAGATCATTTCTCGAAAGTCCATACGCAATCTCATCTAGAGCTGGCATAGACATTACCAATTCACCTTTCAACTTGAAATCTTTTATCAAAACTCTGTCCTCCATTAGCTGTATCGCTACTCTTTTGCGGATGTGACCATCATAACAAAAGCGATACCCTCCAGCGAGTCCATCTGTCTCTTCTCTTATCACTGCTCGTGCCACTTCTGATGCCTTTTCAGGCCTGTAGAAATGTGGCTCTCTCTCAAAGAGTAGCTGTATTTCAGGAACAGTACCCACTCGACATGATATGAGATAAGTGCTGATGTATCCATTTTGCAGAAAACCCTCTCTGACAATATCTTCATCTCGAGAACGAATTGGCCTGGAGTACCAGAGATTGACAATTTTTCGCGGATCGACGTATTCATTCACCATATCACTCGTACTATCACTTCCTGAAACCTTCATGACTGCAGGACTTTCTGCCTCGCTTTAGTTGCAGGATTTGATTATCCTAAAAGGCAATGCCGCGAGTCTTCTGACTTAAGCAAAGGCTTCTGGAAATTGTTGTGACTGTTGTTTTTGGTAGGCATAAAAACCATCGTAAGCGAATGAGAGAATTAACACGGCTCATTCCGAAGATTTGAAGAGTTGAGTTCAAACATTTGAACAAGTGGATCGAATGTGAGAGTTTCGGAAAGGGTTGGGGGGGGGGCAGTTGATATAGATATCAGTTATCGTCCTGAACAAATTCCTTTCCGCTCTACAGTAGTTTCTCTTGATTTGCAACCGCTTGGTGGACAGATCTGGTTGCAACAAAAGGGGGGTTGCAGACAAAGAAATGTATCATACCATGCGTTCCTGACCAATCGTTTCGAATGTCTCATATTTATTTCAAAAACTCATCAATGGTGCTCTGCTGTAGACCTTTGGATTCCTGTCGCCTTAATGTTTTCTGTGCAATGCACACTGCACGCAAAAACGCAGCATTGTCATCACAAGTGGACTCGACGATGCGCTTCGCAATTGCAAGCACTCTAAGTTGCTTCTTCGTCCCGGGAAGAGGCACTACATAGTCCTCGTCTTCACCATCACTACCCAAATCACCCCTATGATCCCCTACAATTAAATCTATAAGGTCGTCATCCGTAGACTGTTGATGACAATCGTCCTCACCAGCTAGATTCAGTAGATCCGCAATGGCAATTCTTCGACCCATGGGCACCAGTCCATCTATATTTCTCTGAAGTTCTGCGGTCAATGATGCATCCGCAGCATGTGATGGTACCTGAGCAGAACCAAGCAGACCAGTATGCTTCCAACAGTTTTAAATACTGGACGCCGGAAGCTCCATCCATGCCCTTTTAAACCACCTCATCGCCACCAACAATTCCACCTTGTAAATGTCCTTAACATCCGAATCGAGGTTGTCCAGTGCCCTCTCCATATGAAACTTCCTGTATCGTACTTTTAAAGAAGCAATGATACCTGCGTCCATTGGTTGTACTTTAGAGGTACAGTTAGGTGGAAGGAATATGACTTTCACGTTGGACAGAACCGGAAAATTATCCTTCGTCCCATGTGCACTACAGTTATCCATAAACAAAACAACTTTGCGCCCAGGGGTCCGGGCAACGTAGTCTTGGAATCGCTGCAGCCATCCAAAAAAGAGAATTGTCGTCATCCACGCTTTCTTGTTTGCATGGTAGTCATATCCTAGCTCGGCTCCTGATTTCTTTTTAAAACATCGCGGTTTAAAAGATTTTCCAATGACCATCAGCTCCATTTTTTCTGTCCCGTCTGCATTGCAGCATGGCATTAATGTGATGCGCTCTTTTGCCTTTTTGCGAACCGCCAGCCTTTCAAGCGCTATTGTTCTGTCCGGTGCCAAGCCATAAAAAAGTCCGCACTCGTCACAGTTGAAAATATCTTTGCGGTCATACGCAGTTATTGCTTCCCTGAGCTTTGGCATTGCTGCACTCATTGCCTCAATGTCCGCGTCTCCAGCCTCACCATGCGATCTGAAAACCCGTAGACCCCAACGGCGTTTAAACTTATCCAGCCAACCCTCCGAAAACAATAAATTGGTCCGCTCCCCAATATCTAGTTGTTCATTTGCCAAAGCTTGCAGCTTGATCGCCTTTTGGCAAATAAATTCCCCGTTGATATTTTTTCTTGCCACATGCTGGTTACAAACCCACTCAAAAAGTGCTTCCTCAGCGCGATTGTTTTTTCCTTTCTTGTCCCTGATTTTTTTGATATTTCTTGATTAGACCTGGACAAAAGATTGACCGATTTGCTTAAAATGCGCGACATTGTTGACTTGCTCGGAGTCTCTCCGAGGGAAAGATTAGCTTTGGCTCATTTTGCAATTGCAGCATGGGAAGTTGTTTCACCTGCCCTCTGTCGACGAATTTTTTCCTCAAATATTTTTTTCTTTTGGAGCAGGGTCAGTTTTTTGTTTCCCATGGGAAGAAAAGCCGAGGAGAGACGTCTGGGGGGATTATTGGATGAAGGTCTGCGTTGTGAAAAAATGGGGGAAGGGGTTACAGGATGTCGCTTTGGTGATTGAGCAACACATCCTTACGGCACGGTGCCAATTAAATAGCCTTATTTTTTGTCGAGAAGGAAGGCAATTTTCGTTGCTTCAAAACCTGCAACGGAACCGTGGAACAGTTGACAGCAGGGTTTGCAGCATTTCTACTGTTCAACGGTTCACTACCAGATTTTTCTGACGGTTTATGGCTCTCAGTGCAGGCAAAATATATGTAAGAAGCCATTAAACCGGTTGCAGTAATAGAAAATGGAACAACATGGGTTTTTGATTAAAGTTTGTCCTCTCCCAACTTAGTGGACCGCTTTGGTTGCAAAAAAGAGGTGGTTGCAAATACTGGCTGTTACAAATAAGGAGAGACTACTGTACCATGATTTCCCGTCTTTTGACGAAACATTTCCGTAAGAATCGCAATATTTGCTTCGTAAAGGAAAACATTTGTCACTTTCAAGGCATGTGACAGGGGTAGAAAAGGACTTTGATAAATTCTTCGAAGTGTAATCTTCAGAAAAAAATGAAACACAACAGCAGAGGAATCTGATATAAGTCGCTGACGTCTACTCTTTCGAAAACAAAACACAGTGAGCTGGGCTGCTGACTTTTTGCTTCCAGCCGAATACCAGTACAGGATAATATCCTGTACTGGTATTCGGCTGCGCCTTCTTGATCCCACACCGCAGGGCGTGCTTGCCCAAAGTCCATACTTGTAGGTCAGTCATGACTACCTGAAGCGTTGAACCCGAGAGACATGCACATAGAGCGATATCATGACGACGTTAGACGATACTTCTCCCCTATCAAAAGTCTCAATCGAGCTCGATCGCAAAACATTGAAGTCGCGATTACAGAAGAGACGACGCCAATCCATCAAAAACATCAACAAATGGATGCCAAAACGCTGTTGCAAGCGTCTTTGCGTCTTCGAAGTCGGTACAGAGAAGTGTAGGGCAATGCGAGAGAATTTCCTGTCAATTTCTCGTCATGAAAGAAAGGCACGCCTCGCCGATCTAATCGTTCCGGAACCACAGTGCTCACAGCGATACTTCTGCTGTGACGGCTGGCAGGTTTGTTGGAGAATGGTGATTGACACTCTGGAAGTGTCAAGGACCATGATTGCCAATGTCATGGAACTACCTCCAGCGAACGCTTCCCACCTCCCCGGGAGAATGGGGGATCGGATGGGAGCTCAACTAAAAAAGCCTCGGTGATTTGATTCCTGAGAGCCTTGGCAGACGATCTTGGAGATGAAATGCCGCACATCATCGAGCGGCACCTCCCACATGGAAATAAATACCTCGTTTACATGCTGTTTCGAGAAAATGAAGGGATGTATGGCCGTCGAGCGTGCTCGTCTTCCCACTTTTACGAAACTTGGAAGGGGTATGCCTCACATATCAAGTGTAGACGAAGACACGTATTTTCCGTTCGTGACACGTGCACAAGCTTTAAGGAGGGTCTGCTATCAATTGCTAGCAAAACAGGATATGAAAAATCTAGAGAAAAACTTAAGAAAGGATTCTGCGCACATCTGCAGCAAATCCACTCTGAGCGAGCCGAATATCGACTCATTCAGTCAAAAGCAATTGACAGGCCCCAGGAAATTCTTTCTGTAATTATTGACGGGGCCGACCAGGCGAAGTTTGGACTACCGCGCTTCTACACGACAACAAAAAGAGATACGGGGAAGGCTCTCAAGGAGATGGTCACTGGTGTTTGCTATCACGGGGCACTTTCTGGACAGCATTTCGTTTGTTTTTTCACGTCGGCCGACAACATCCCCTCAGGTGCGAATCAGACAATTGATGCGCTATGTCGCTCGCTTTTTCTGTTGCGAGATGCAAAAAGAGCTCAAGGTATGAGTTGTTTTCCGAAAGAGCTGAATGTTCAGCTGGATAATACATCAAAAAACAACAAGAATCGCTTCTTTTTTGCATTTTGTGATTACATGGTGCATGAAGGGCTCTTCAACCGCACTGTTGCTAACTTTTTACCGGTTGGGCACACACATGAGGACATTGACCGCCGATACAGCCGAATTTCTGTCTTCATGCGGGATAGGAATACAGCCTGTGTTTCGGAACTTCACAGGCACATTGTTGGGAGTCAAGGAGGAAACTACGTGTCAGTACCAAACAACATACATGCTAGCTGCGTCTCTGGGATGAACAATTTCTCAGGTGCCTGTTGTAAACAAAGTGCAGTTGCATCGAGAATCAACAACATGCTCGCGTTCAGAAAGTTCGGCTTCGAGCGGGATGATTCTCATGAGCTCGAAGGAGGTGGTGCTCATGTTACCTGCCTGGTCGGGTACAAAATGGTGAAAAAGAGGGAAGCGCTTGAGAAACTTGATAGAACTGAAGGATTCATTGGTTCTTTCCTCCGTTTTGTTTTAGATATGACAAAAGCAGAGGCCATAAAAACTAACAAGCCCTCTCAAGTGGACATCAGCGCGTACCGCAAGCGCGTAAATGTGACAGAGAACAGAATTGGATGCAGAGAAAATGTGTTATCACTTCTTTCCGAAATAGCCGCAATGGAAAGCAAAGAGTTTGCCCTGCCAGAGTGGGAATTCCGGCAATTTGCTTCTTTTTGCTATGGTTGCCGCGACCTTGAGGTTTCGCATGATGATTCAGAAAGCGAATTGGCTCTGGAGGACACGTGCACATATGAGAGAGGCAGCATGGTAACTGTAAACTGCGGTTCAAACGTGACCGAAGTGACGCCATTCTGGTTGGGAAGAGTTGAACATGTTGAGAATGCAAATAGTGTTAACGTTATTTTGACTGTTCGGTGGTTCGAAATTGTGCAGGGACAGAGAGGAGAGAGCTTGTGCTACACTGCCAATTACGCCCCCATGAAACAAAACGATCAATCACAGAGTGATATACCGTCCGCTGCAGTTCTTGTTTACTTTCCAGAGTTGAACACGACCGGTAAGATCCCCGATGTTGTCCAGCGCCTTGCTAGGGAAGCACTACACCCATTTGGAGAATGTTGAACACCCTGCGGGTATTTACCAGATATTGATGCATGTAGTGCTGTGTGCGTAATTCAATGTCCTCAAAAAACGGGTAAGACCTCGGTCTGCGCTTACGCCTTCGAGAAAATTTCGTGCTGGGAGCAGATAGCAAGCATATTTAATATGCTCGCTATCTGCTCCCGGAAGGCATAGAGTTCACTAAAAAGTACTTCGAGGCGTGGGTTGACGACATGATCGCCTGCAAGATTGTCCCTGCCCCCAAGTCCGAGCCTTTCCCTGATCCGTCCGAAAACACTAGCCTTGTCTACAATGTCGTCGGTAACCCCTGGCCTGATGATGTCCAAGATACCGAGAAGAATGTCGTCATTGCCCAGGTCGCTGCGGCCACGATGAACGCAATGCACAAAGCGATGCTGCCAGTGATGACGTAGATGTCAGACCCAGGCGCTAGCTCGAGCATGCGCGGTGCCGAGCATAGTCGGCGGGAGGGCGTGCGTGTGTGGCAGATGGCGCGGCGGAGAAGGGGTCTCACGGTCCGGACGAGGACAGGACGTAAGGCCATTGCGAACGTTTATGGCAGCGGGGAAGAGAGGACCGAGGGGAAAAGGGGGAGGCGCGTCTTCGGGGCACAACTCACTGGCAAGTTTACCCTTGTGAAACGGGATCCGTTGCTCCAATTTTCGTAACGTGTTGGCTGGAGGTTGTTCTGCCCAAAGGGAAGGGCTAACCGGAGGGGTGCATCGCATTGCGCGGGCGCTAGTTCGAGCATACGCGGCGCTGAGCGTAGTCGGCGGGAGGGCTGGAGGATGTTTTGTCCAAAGGGAACGGCCAAACCGGGGGGGGGCATCGCATTTTGCACGAGGAAACCTGCTTTTGAATTGAAGAGCTGGGCGAGATGCCTGATGTGCGGCAAGCTCACAGTCGCCATGTGATGCGTTTGCGCAACAGCTGGTCACCCAGTGCAGCGACACACAGTCGCTACCGCGTTCGCCTCCGGTCGCGTGCTACCTTGTTCGAACAGCACGGCACGCTCTTTACGCGAGAGAGGCCGGAGAGGTCGAGCGTACTCATTGCGGTGGTGCGGCAGGGGGTTTTCTTTGAGCTTCGCTTGAAGAAGGGCTTTAGTTGGAATTTCAAGGTAAAGACTAGCTCTTGTCGCCGATCCCGAAGAACTTAGGGAGCACATAGCGCCCACCACGATTAACGGAAGGATTACAGCGCATTGATCGAAAAGCGCTTTCACTCCGTTTCGGTTTAGGTATGTCGGCATTTCAGTGCTGATTCTGCAGCGTGGAGATTCATTCACTCCAGAGGTTACAGAAGTGTTGCGAACTCCACAATCTGCGCCCACGATCATGACACGTAGAGAGGACTTGTTGTTTCGAATGAGGAATGACCAAATTACAGTCGACTAACGTGAGCTGGAGCACCGCGCGCGTGTGAGATATACACGGTCTGATACGGATCTTTAAAAAGCATTCCGGAATCTCCAAGCCGCTTCGTCGGCACTGCCTCCGCCGTGCTGCTCTCAGCGCGCCTTCGCTTACTTCCATCCACCGCTGTGCTATGGTGTCCAGCCCGCTCTCCATTCACACCTGTCTCCCCTCCGCCGTCAGAGCTATTGACGTAGGCCGCACAATCCACGTGTCGCGCTTTACCGTTACCTCCTGCCCGCGTCCTTGGTGCCTTCTCGATGAGCACAACACAGTGTGATACTGTGGTGTGCTCATCGAGAAGGAACCGTGCATATCTCACACGCGCGCGATTATCGCGCGCGTGTGAGATATGCAACTTGAACCTCTGTGATCATCCCCCGACTTTGCATGCACATTGCATCCCGTTTGTGTGCGTCCGCAAGTGCAACGTAGGACTGTATCGCTGTTCAAACCTCTTGGTGCAACCGCTTTGTTGGCATACGAAACGTACTTGCCCAGCACTGTCCCCTTGCGTGTTGCCTTCATGGCTGTCATGTACGCTAGAAGCAATGGAAATTGCTGTTGCTACAGTTGTTTATGGTGCTGTCAGTGTGGAGGGTATTGGTTCGTGCCTTGAGCCTGGAACTATCAGGAGCAAAGACAGATCAGGCCTCGACTCATGCAGAACGAAAAGACGCCGTGGTTCTGCCGTGTTAGTGTTTTTCTGGTTCTGATGCAATTAACGAATGTCAGAGGGACTGTAGGTGCTGAGAGCCGTGCCACGTTGGCGATGAGGCACTTCATCGGAAGACGGGGGCCTCAGTTGTGTTTGAAGGGCGTAGTCCTCGTTGGAAGGCTGTGCACAGAAAGACCTAACTTACTGGACTGGGACTGTTTGCGAGAGAAGTTTTCGCTTGCGCCAGGCGTTGAATGGGAAGTTTCGGACGGGGTCCAGGGTCAGTGGCGCGATCTACTCTGCTCCTTGACTCATTTGCCCCACGTCGGAATTTGCAAGCTTTTCTTAATTTTTATGCGACGAAGGCTAGTATGGTCGTCCAAATGTGTTGTCATAGACATTCTGACCGCCTAGCGGATTTACATATCAGCGCGTATACAACTGGGGGTGACAATCGGCGGGATCTTTTTGTTCAATGCGGGGGTTGATGGGTGACGGCGCCCGCGAGAGGGTGGTGCGGTAATAGGAAGGGGAGCACTAGGCGCCTTGCGGTTCTGGTCGTCGCGCCGTAAATAGAAAGTATGCACGGAAGACTACAGTAAGAATTTAGCCTATTTTTTGGGAAAATTGTTAATCTTTTTACTCTGGAAAAGTCCTTTTTAGAACCGACTGCTGTTCGGTGCCAAGATGGCCTCCTTAAGCTTGTGAAAAGCCTTTTGGCACGGTTCGTCAAATCCTTCCAATCGGACCGGTTGTCCCTTCTTCAATATTTGATTGAGCCGATGTGCGATTTTCGTATAGTGTGGGACGAACCTGCGGTATACATTACAAAGTCCCAGAAAGCTTCTGAGCTGTGTCTGCGTTTGAGGGTACTCACTTGTTCCAAAGCAGCGGTCCGCGCTGCGTCGACTTCTAGCGTACCTGGCCGAACGACGTGGCCTAGATACTTGATCTTTTCGACGAAAAATTCGCACTTGCTCAGCTTGAGCTTCACGCCTGCCTTCTTCAATACAGACAGTATTTCATCAACATGAACAATGTGTTCTTCCCAAGACTTGCTGAAGATGATTATATCATCAAGATACACCAAGCACGATTTCCATCGGAACGGAGAGAGCAAGATATCCATGGCTCTCTGAAACGTCGCCGGCGCGTTGGTAAGCCCGAAGGGCATTCTTGAGAATCTGTAGAGACCGGAGTGACATGAAAAAGCTGTCTTGTCGCGGTCCGCTTCGGGAATAGGCATCTGCCAATACCCCGAGATCGCGTCCAACGCGGAGAAAACCTTGGTGTCACCAAGCGAGTCCAGACACTCGTCCATGCGCGGCAAAGGGTACGTTTCCTTCACCGTCACTGCGTTCAGTCTGCGGTAGTCTACGCAAAAGCGCATTGAACCGTCCGGCTTGGGCACTAATAAAACGGGCGACGCCCATTCTGACTGTGCTGGCTCTATTACACCTGCCTCCAACATCTTCTGTACTTCTGCATCTTCAGTTTCGCGGGCCTTAGGCCCGGCCCGATACGGGGCTTGCGAAATTGGTCTTGTATCCGGGACCAACTCGACCCGGTGGACCGTGGTGTTAATTTCACCAAAGGTCCCATCCCACATTCGGGAATACTTCTTCAACATCCGACGGAACTTGTCGCGCAGCCGGTTCGGCACGTGGCTCAGGTCGAGCTCCTCCACGTCTGGCGGTGGCGGCTCAATCCTGCGTTGCGGCTTCTTAGATGCCGACGCCGAGAGCCCTGCCGACCGTTCTTCTGGCTGGTTCTCGCGTACTTGTTCCGACGGTTCACCTCTTGACTCGCCGTTAGGCGTCGGGGTAGAATTAGGAAAGTTTTCCTTATCCCTTTCTTGAATTCCGAGAACTTCACCAATGCTGGTTTTGCTCTCAAGCACGGCTCTCGGGTGCCGTAATAATTCTGCCACCACCTGGCCTTTTTGGACCCTGACAGGGTATCTTCTAAAATTGGCAACGAGTAAACGGAACGGCCTGTCAGGCTCAACCTGAACAACTCCATTCGGGCATGTCAACCTGTGCTTTTCGTACAACTACGAATACGGCTGAACTACGACCAAGCCTGCCCTCTTCGAGGTGTACTCGACGACGCGCTGCGTCCCTGGCTGAATAGTCGTGGCCCTTGCCACCTTCACTTTGGGGGAAATTCGCCCCCCTTTTCCATCCTTCTCGTCTTCTCCCTGGACGAGAGTCCTCTTCCCTTTTCTCTGCGAAAATTTCCGTACAATCGGAACCTCCGAGAAATCTGCCAACTCCACTGTCGTCTTGCGTGGATATATAGCTGCAACAAACCTGTGGCAGTAGTCCGTGCCTAGAATTAGCGGGACTGCGAGTTTTTCACATACAATGAACTCAGCGGTAGCCACAAAACGTCCAAGCCTTACAGGCATCTTGATCGTGCCCACGGTGCGAAGCGGCCTGTTGTTGGCGTCGCCGATGTCTTGCGTCGGTCCGAGCGACACCAGGGTTTCCAATCCAGCGGGGAGCTCCGAATCAGGTTCGGGCCGGCGCCGGTGTCCAACACGGACAGTACACGGCTCATCAGCCCGACCGTAGGTGCAATGTCTGCAAAGACCTTGTAATTTTTCCTCGCAAGGACTAAAATCTTCTCGAGACACTCCCTTCGCCTGAACCTGTGCCAGGGGCGTCGGACCTGCTCCAACGGGTCGTCCTTGCCTCTCCGCAAAATCTTCTTAACCCGTACGGGTTCCTTCGGCTTGTCGACACTTCCAATTACCTCCTCATCGAGGTCTACCCTCTTTTCCAAAGTTGGGGAACGGGACGAAGTCCCGGATATGGTTCGCTCGACACACGTCTCCCCTTCAAATTTATTTGAGATTCCCCCCTTCAGTTTCCCTGCCGCTGCGGGTTCCGCCTCACGTCTGACGGTGGCCCCGCGGCCGTCGTTCCTGAAAGTTGGTTCGAACTCTCTGCAGAGGCACTCGGCGTGCTCGCAGACTGGGATTCGAACCACTTCTTGACCCTCAGGTAGCTCGTCGACCGAATTCCTAACCTCTCCATTGGGGACAACGCTTCATAGTTCCCTAGAACTCGGTGCATCTCTCGAAACCAGAGCAGGCACGTGGGCGTGGCATGCCCCTTCTCATAGCAATGATAGCATATGAGGCCGTGTTTCTTCTGAGGGTACGGCGACCTCGGCGGTCCACGGGCCGGCGGCCTTCCCGACCAGCCCGGTCTCCGGAAAGCCGTACCCCAGTCTTCCATCGTAATCCTTGGCGCCGGTGTGTGGCCCCGCCCTCGGAACGCTAACACAGGATCCGTGGCGTCCGAATACGAACTCCCTGTAGGCGTGCGCGTCATTACTGTAGACGCGCCGCTCGGGTCTTCTTCTTCGTAGCCGTTTCCCTCCGATGATTCAATAAAATCGCCCTCGGCGATAAGCGCACCTCCATAACCATTCTCGTTTTGGTTAGGGGAGCTTACTTCTTCTGACCCAGAAATTGACTCGGCCAGGTGGGCAGCGCTGCGAAATTTT
Source organism: Chondrus crispus (assembly GCF_000350225.1). Classification (NCBI taxonomy): domain Eukaryota; phylum Rhodophyta; class Florideophyceae; order Gigartinales; family Gigartinaceae; genus Chondrus; species Chondrus crispus. The sequence continues at coordinate 414,028 of NW_005179265.1, forward strand.
TGCAGGGCATGCGGGGAATTCTGCTCGCTCTCCTTCCTCAGCGCCGCTGGCGCTTGCATGGTTACCCTTTTGGACTTCTTTCCCTAGGCGCGGCTCGCCGAGCCATGCGCCTTCGCATAATTAACCAGCCTTAGGAAAGACACGTCCCTATTGTCCTGACAATATTGGGACACCATCGGTTGATACTCGCGTCGAGCCCTTCAATAAACATCGTAATTTGTTCCTCCATCTCGTAAACGTTTCCATATCGATTTCTTGCGTCCGTCAGACGGATATAGAATTCTATCTCGTCTTCGGACGGCCTCTGATGTACTTCTCGCAATGCGAGCACGGCTTGGCGGATCGCCTCATCGGTCGCGAAACTTCGCAATAACCACTCTACGGCCTCCGGCCAGACGGAAAATTTCCCATGGTGGGTTTCGGCCGTCTGTGAAACAGAAGTGTACTGTCTTAGAGCAATTCCGCGGAAGAACTCCGGCAACAAGCGAATCGCTTGACCTTCGTTTATCTCCTGCGTATCGAATTCTTGAACCATCTTGGCCAAGAAATCCAGAACCAATACGCCATCATCGCCGGTGAACGTATTGTCTCTCCTCACCTTCGGTGGTATGTCTCTTCTAATTTTTCGCACGGCGGACCGCCGGCCGCTAGACAAATGCGTCTGCGGGTTCCGCAAATTGTACGTCCGATACGAAAGCAACTTCTTGAAGAGGTAGTTGGTCGGAGTAGCTCTTCTTATTCGATGAAATTCCATTTCCTTATGCTGATCGTCGGTCGGAATTTCCTGAATGGTTCGACGAACCGTCCCCACCATTTTCTTCTGAACCATTCGACTCCGAATTTGAGTCGAAATTTTCACGGTCATCACTACAGTGACCTTTCTTCTTTCGGCCTTTGGCCGTCTTGGAACTTCTCATTTTGGAGTCCCTAATTCGGACAAACTTGTCCTTCTTCGTTGGGTCTTCAGGCCTTTCTCCGCCGGAGGGCGGCTCTTCCCCCACCTGGGTCTGGACCGGCTCGCAGCCTGCTCAAGGTCTTTGAGGCGGCGCGCGGCGCGGGCAAATTTATCATCGATGCTGTCCCTTGTTTTGGCCGGAGTCTCCAGGGCTTGATCCGCGTCTCGCCGCGCTCCCTGGGCGGCGAGCAGCAGCGATTCGAATACCTCCGGCTCTCGACCCTTGGTCGCATCGGTTAGCGAAGTCTCAACGAGAACCACGCCAGATGTCAGCTCTTCCAACGCGGCGTGGAACTCGGAGGTTTGCAACTCCAGTTGCTCCCGCACGAGGGCTAATTCAGCCTCAAGATCCTTCTTCGTCTCCTGGCGAATTTCGCCAATCATCTTCTGTAACCTGGTTTCCAGGTTATCTTTGTCGGCTTCAATCCCCGTCGGGGATTCTTGATCTTCGGGATTCGTGGCCGTATTGGCGTGGTTGCGAGTGCGAGGACCTCCCGGGATCCTCGACGCCCTTGCCGATCCGCTTCTGCTCGCCCCGGGACCGACGTTTCCGGGGGCGCTTGTTGACATGGTTCGTCACAAATGAACGAACCAAAACAAAAAAGAGATACAAACAAAAAGAAATAAAAAGACTCCGTTACCTAGACCAACTTCCCTGTCGTAGACAAAACTGAATTCTAGGTCAGGAGACCACTGTTGTAGTGCAATGTGCCTAGCAGGCCGCGACCACAGTCCGACAGACAAGCAAAAAGGACAAACACAGCAACAGCAACAACCACTGCTGGCGGCACGCGCTACGAAGCGCTCGGGACTTCCTTTCCCCTTTTGTGGGCTTGCGGCCCACGGTAGCTCGACTCCGACGGGGGGGCTTAGGGAAGATGCCCGGCGCGAAAGGATGAATGGTGGCAGAGACTTGCGAAGACTTGAGTGCTCGACGAGTGCGGGTTGGGCGTTGTCCACTGAAAGGTGACCGCGGTTCGCTGGGTTGTAAGGCCAAAGCTCGTTGAGCGTCTTCGACACTTTGAGTATACTTCAATGTCTTCGACGGGGGCTCGATTAGGACTACCCAACGGGAACGTAACTATGTAGCAACGCTACTACCAACGTGTTGCTCGATGGCAAAACACCGACACCAATGCGATCGCAATCGCCACTGATGGCACCAACACTGTCTTGTATGATAAGACCTTCGAAGAAGGCGTCGTTGCAACGGCCTTCCGACGGAACAGGACACTTTAGCAGCACTACGACCTACGTGCAGCCCGATGGAAATCACACCAACACCGGATCGGTCGTGACCGACTCCAATAGAACCAACACAATTAAGGGAAAAATAGATGTGGAGATACAAAAGGATAGGAATTAGAGATAGAAAAGGTAAAAGGATAAGGAAAGGGGACCCTAGAGCGCAAAGGATAAAGTAATCTGTAGTAAAAGGGAATGTATTGTAAAAGACGGACTTCGACCAAGGCGATATCAAACTCTGGCAACTCTGGTTACCTTTACTGACTCGTGGGTCAGAGTGCTTGGGTTTATATCGCCCGGCCGGAGCCACTACAGTAGCTCGCGGCGCTAGATCCTAGATCTAAGCTAATGTCAGCAAAATTAATGCTAACTATTTAACTAAATAAAATAAAATAATTTGAAATTAAAACTGTGCAATTATACACACGTGTGTCCCCCAACCCGGATCATCTGTTATATCCAATTATTTTCCTTTCTTTTCACCCCCCTGTAGACCCCTGTATTGCACTACAGTTGCGTGTCGATCCACGTGGCCGGTGTCGTAGTGAGTGGGGGTACAGTTCCGCGTACTGTATCGTTCAATTTATTGTCTCCGTGTTGCCCCCCCTTCCTCAGTTTATTGTGAAGGACACTATGTTTAAGTCGGGCAACAGAAATTCTGGTAGAGATAAAGTAATAGACATGCAACGCAATATATTGAATGCCACGCAATATATTGGTCCACCGCGAGGTTTTGGTGCATCACGACTCCAAGACAGGGATGCTTAATGATGCTTGCGGGGGTAGCATCTGAGGAACATGGACACTCCTCGCGGAGTTCTGTGTTCGGAGCTATCGGTCGCAGTGCATCACGGGGCCGCGGTCGTCCAGTTTCAGACAGGCATCAAAAGTTGCCTAATTTGGAAGGTTGCAATGGCTGGCAAGCACTTGACCACCTAGCATTACAGTGGTCCACGTCAGGACAGCACGGGCGTTCCGAAACTGTTCAAAGCAGGCATTGTCAGATAAATCTCAATCCTTTGAATTTTTCCGTTGATGAATCTGGACTACCTTGCCATGCGGGAATTCGATTTGCATACCTCAACCTTCGACATTGTCCCACTGTCTAGACCTGGAGTCCAACTTGTGTATTGTAGCTTCCGGGAGACTCTGAAATTATTCATCACCGCATAGTAGTTCATCGTCTACTAGCATTTCCATCAATCCCGAAGCCTCTCCTTTATCTGTTTCAGTCTTCAGGTATAGAGATAAGTCTCCGGTGATCGGTTCCATCCCTAGATCGCTCTTGAGAAGTTCTTTTGCCCTCTCATTCCAGTAATTATCGGCATCAGTTGTCCCATAAATTCGCTTGGCCAGCTTCAACACCTCCCTGTAGTACAATGCAGTACGGCGACCACCCCGGGGAGCTGATAACCGCGCGGGAGGACGGGTACTACTGTAGCGATCGGGCCTACACGCGCCTTACGCCGTGTACGGTAGTACTCCAAGGGTCCGATGTGGGACAGCCGATAGCAACGGGCGTGGTCACGGGTCACACGTGGTACAACCGCTGGCGGGGATCGTAGCCACGGGAACACGTGTATAATCTGTGTGGTGGTTAGTTAATAATTGGTAGTCAATGGCACAAATTTAGTATTTGTGTACATTAGCTGGTATACAGTGTGTAACAGCTACTCTGGCGGGACAGGTGTCGGTTGTGGGATAACTCCTCTCCACTCTGGGTTGGGTGAGAGGCGGAGGCTTTGTAGAGGGAGCACGCGACGCGGACGCGCGGCGCGAATAGATCCGATACGGGCGAACTCGCGAAAAGGGAGAGGCTCACTGGCCCGTTACGCGCAGTTGCCCTGTGGTGCGTAAACGGGATCGACCGGTAATGGGTTAGGGGCTAGCGCGCGGATAAACTACCGAACGGTCGTAGATTAAGTGCGAAAGGGACGGGGGCGAGCTTGCCCTAGTTTACTGGTGGATACGGGTGTCAGGTCTTAACCCCTCAGAGGGACGCCTCGGACACCTGTCACAGTACAGTAATACAGGACCTGCCGCCTAGTGCGTGCCGGGTACTGTACACAATTAAAAAGCTAGCGCCATAATTACTACTACCGCCCGGACGCTGCTACTACACGTGTGCACTACTGTACACGCGTGTTGCTTACAGACTACCGCACGGACGACACGTGTGCTAACGTCCACACGTAACACGTGTAGACTACAGCACGGACGACACGTGTGATACCGTACACGTGGGCCACGCCACGACCGGTCGGTATACGCGCCCGCTTCCTACACGTGGGCACACCCGCCCACGTGTGCTCCCTGCAGGGCCGCCCGGTTAACAACCTCTGCACGAGCGCGCCGGTCATAATAGTACATCCCGGCGTCCCACTTAGGGGTTAAGACCGGGGGCACCTGCCCGTTCCAGTAAAGAGGAGGTAGACTGGCGTCCCTTCCCGTCACAGCTAGTTGCTATCCCGTTCCAATTTCCCTTTTAGTCTCAGGCTTCTAACCCGTGACCGGCCGTTCGGTTGTAACACCTCCGCCAGGCTGAGCGTCACCGGCCACTTGTGCATTCGCTCTTTACGAGTCCTTCCGTACGGTTTACGTTCGCGCGTGGGTACCCAGTGTCGCGCGCTCCCTTGCCTCTAACGTCCTCTCGTTTCCGAGTGGTCAGGACGAAGGTAGTTATACCACATTTTGGTACTTTTGTGGAGGGTACAACTACAAAGGTTGAGCCCGCACTGGATCGCCAGCGCGAGAAATTACCGAACAGATTGTAAGAGGTCGAAAATCACCTCGTCGATCGCCAGTGATCATGGACGATGAACCGTGCAGATTCCGCCGGAGAAGATACCGCCTCTGGGCGTTCAAGTACCCGCAGTGCCAGAGGCTCACAGCGCCCCCGTATCGACAACCCGGAAGCCCTGCTACGCCAACCGCCTACCAGGGGCCAGGAGATGTCGTGTACTGAGGGGGAAAGGTTGGATTCCCCCTCGGGCAGAGCGGGCGCGTTCGGCTCGTTTGGGGGTTTTCGGGAGACCAACCGTAAGGGACCAGTACGGAGCCGGGCGCTATGCGCAATAGGCAATTAAAAGAGAAAAGGAAGTAGGGGACATGCCCAGGAGGGGCAGAGCGGTAGGGACAGGCTGGTGTGCGTAGGGACTGTAGGGAACCGGGGGCGCGCGCTGTAGAGGTAGGTGGGAACTGAGCGAACTACACTAGCTGGCGTAGTATAGCAGTAGGCTAATACTAAGCGCGACGCTACAACTCCCAGTTCCAAACGCTCAGGTTGTAGACCCAAGGCTTTGTGAGGATTTACTTAGGGCCAGATGTCGACTATATAGCAGTCGACGTCGGGATATGATAATAGTAATAATTACTAAATAAAGTGACACGACAGGCATGACACGTGGTGGTGAGGCACGGGTACACGTGAAGAATGGCACGTATACGTGAGGTATGACACGGGTACACGTGAGTAGGACTGCCAGTACTTCGACAGGGCTCCATGGAGCCTACACCCTGACACGAGCAGGGGTTTGGATACACGGTTACACGTGGTATAGATATCACTTATGATAGTCAGGCATTTCGCGTGTTCTACAATACAGCACCGCGATAAGGCGCGGCGCTCAGTGCTCTACATAGCCCCCTGTTGAAATAGAGCGTGCGCGCGAAAGGTAATTTCCGCGAAACTTTGAAGAGCTGAGGATTACGGACATCCTTCCCCCGCCCTGACACGCCTCTGAGGTCTATTTGAGCAGAGCGGCCAGAAGGAAAGGGGGAGACGCCTCGAAAGTTGTTCTGCAGCATCCCCATCCGAGATGGCAGAGTTGGGGTACCCTTTTGGGGAGAAACCGCCTCAAGGGGCGAAGAATGGCCTCGTCCAAGTGACATGTGGGGCCGCAACATGTACGACGACGCCCTCTTCTTCGAGAGGGCACCGTTCTTGTCCGTGGACGCCTTACGCGACGCGGAGGTAGTGCGGTGTTACGCAACAGCGACAGGAGAACTCCCGGGAGGGCTCAGCTTGTCTGCTGTGATGTCCCGGGACTTTACACTCCGTTTGGTGGTGGAGCCAGAGATATTACGCCCAGGGTACCAGCGGCTGAGCACTGCGGCCAAGATGGCTTTCGTGGAACTGGTACGGCGGAGAAATTGCCAGACGCCGTGTAATCGGCTGCTTCCCCGGGTATGGGATATGGACACTTGGGCATATCGTAATGATGCTGATCGTGGTTACGTCGCAAATTTAAAGCGGATTTTGAACAATCTCTCCGCAAGGGAGAAAGTACCCTCAGTGCCCCTCATAGCCTGGGGGGAAGCGATCCTCACCCAGGTTTGAAGAGCGTCCAGAGCGACTGAGTGACTCATCAATGCAAAGCTAGTTGAAGTCTGAACGTCGCATGCGTAACCGAATGGGGGTGTTTGTCGCCTACGAGTGGGTGGAAATTACCACCTTTGCACGGGATGTGCTCAACACGCGGTACCCGGAAGTACCCGCGTAGTTTGCCAAGTACGACGTCCCTGCGGACTTCATCGCTGATGCGCCACCGTGCTTTGTGCATTTTGTACTGAGGATCATGGAAGATCCTCAGTCTTCCCGCTGGACGATGTTTTTGAGCGAGTAGCTCGCCATCGTCGCGGAGCGCTTCCTATGGGTGGCCTGCGACGGGCAGTTTTACGTCCTCCCACACGCGATGCTGGAGGGGCTCTTGTAGTGCAGTGCACCTCCACACCGCCAACGAGGGCGTAAACCTCTCTGTAGAAAGCGCGGCGCAAGGCGCAGTCACCACCAGGGAGTTCGAGTCCCTCTGTCCAGGTAACTCGGGGGAGTCGACGGGGTACCGCGATTAGATCGCGGTGTGCGCAGTGGGTGCACTACAGCAGGAGTGCGCTAGAAGTAGTACAAACAAGGAAAAGAAAGAAAGACGACGAAGAAAGATAGCATAGATATGTAGAAAATAGGGCAAAAAATAAAAGGAAAACAAGAAAAAGGATGACGACGAAGGGTGCAGGTACCATACTTAGCCAACTAGATGGAACCGTAGAAGATCCTACAAGAGATGGGTTCCGAACACTTCATGCCACTTTACGGTATCGCCCTCTGGCTGCCGATCTATATAGGCCGAGCGCCGTCGTCGGCGTCGGTTATTAAATGGGTAATTAATACTTAATAATTGCCATTAAAATTGCCACTTGGCATTAGACGCTAATTAGCGTAGAAACTTGTGCGCACCACGTGTCTCCCTCAGGCGTTCATCGACCGCTACTGGCACACGCGGGCGGCCGCACGCCACCACTAAACTCCCACCGGAGGGACCTGGGCGCAGATGGCATGGACCCGCCGACGGGGCAACCCGACGAGGCGGTGGTCAAGGGAACCTTCCGGCATGCTACGTCTCACTCCCCGAGGGGTTGATAAAAATTGTAGCCCCCTTCCGAGCCCCGGTTCGCACCCGGGAGACCAAACCGAACGCGGAAATACTGTCAAGGCGAGCCCCTGCTAGGGGCTCAAAAGCGCGGTTAACCACGACCAAGCGGGTAACAGAGACCGTGCCCCAGCGGATGTGGCCCGCAGAGCAGAAGCGGCGGTTCGAGATGCCTAAAATTTAGGGAAACACCCAATCGGAGCTCGTCAAAACGCCGAAAAGCCACCGGACGCAAGGGAAAAGCAGGCAGAAATTACTAAGAAAAAGGCCGATTTTGCCACCCGGGCGGCTCACCGAACGGGAAAATCAGGCACAATTTTCTAAGAAGAAGGCCGGTTTTGCGGCCAGCCCCTGGTGGGGATGCACACCGGGTGTTGCGGGGGGAGACCGGGACCTACCCCCGCAACGACCCGTCACGCAAACCGCGCGGTCCCTTTCCCACGCGAGCCGCGGGGCGCTCCAACTGCCAAGGCGGCAAGGCCGACGGGGGGAAATCCGCAATGGTTCCCGCAACTGTGCCCGCCGGGATGGCTACACCTCGGCGGACGGGACGGGAAACCCCGCCCACGCCATGCCTCAAACGTCAGGCCGGCACCGCGGAACCGCGACGACTGCGCGCGACCCCTGCCCCGCGCCGGATCTACGTGGCGCGGAAGAGTAATGGACGACGAGAAGGCGCCTGCAGTCGCCAACTTTCAATTAAGGCTCAAGGGGGCTACGTTTCTCCTCGTTGAAGGGCAGAAAAACGAAGCCCGCTCCCGTCAACAGCATTGCATTTCCCGCGTCAGCCCGCATCCGGGAGTGCCAAGTTGAAAACCGGCAATATGGATTGTCAGTGAGGTTTGCGGCGGGGACAGTCACGCCCCACCTCGACTGGAGCGGGATACAGCAGTACCGATATTTGGAGACTGCCGTTTCCAAAAGAATGACCCGTTTTTAAATACTTAAGAAGGGAGTGCAGTACCTCCGCGCCGGGATGACACGGCCATGGCGCGCAGCAACGCCACCGCTCTGGGCAGGGTGGTCCCGCACAGTGAAAGTAGACGGGGTACAACCGCGGGTTTGTCTACCGATACCCGCGGAACCGACCGGCTATCGATATTGGTGAGAATGAGGATTTCGGGGAGACCCGTAGGGGCCAGGAGGAGAAGGACGCCGACGCGAGCGACAAGATCAAGGAGGAAGCCAAGAGAAGAAGGACTACTTTGCTGAAAGGATAGGACTCCGTCTTTTGGAGGCGGTTCGCTACTGTCCCCGCCTCAATTACCGGCCTTAGTCGTGGCGCTGACGCTTGGTGGAGGGCTCCGCCTACTGCGGCTCTGCGCCCGCAGGGTCAACGTCGACGGCCCCGTACGGTCTCTTGGAAGCGAATTGCTCCCTCAACACCGCGAGATAGTCCTGAGCAGCGCGGATGCGCGCCATCTTCTCACCACGCTGGAGGTCGGCGCCAGTGTCACGCTAGAGGATGGCGAACTGAAGCCCCGCCACCCGCGCCTTGAGGTGGGTCACCTCAGCCATCTAAGCGGGCGCAGATATCAAACCCGCCGCGAGGGTGGGCGCCACGGGCACACCCGCATATCTGCAGTCCACCTGCAGAGCGCTCAGGGCAACCTGCGCGTCCGGAATCGTGGCGGGGGCTCCTTCATCTGACGCTTCTGTGGGGGCTACATCAGCCATTACCGAAGGGGCCTGTGTCCCCGTCCCGGTCATATCGCTGACGAGGAAGGCGGTAGAGTCCGGCACCAAACCCGGGGCCACCCCGGGCGGATTTGTTACTGCCGGCTCTACAGTAGGGGCAGTGCGACGGGATATTACCGGGGCGGGTGCCACAACCGGTTACCCCTCCCACAACCACCGGCACGTCCATCTCGGGCGGCGTCGATGGACCAACTGGAGGGCCCTCCGTGGTGCCGGTTATACCCGGCATTGATGAGAGCGGAGCCGCCGTAACCGGCAACGACTCGGTTGAGGGCTCAACGGGGGGCCTGGAAAAGGTGATCGCCACGCGCCACCCGTCCCCGGAGGCAATAACCGCGCCGTATGACGCTGTGTCCCCGTCCGCCAAGTCCTCGTACCAGTCGTCGGCCTCTGCGGAGATGACGTCCCAATGCGGCATTGGCAGGGAGCACCCGCGGGTCCAACTGTACCAGACGAAGTTGCCACGCTCGGGGAGGGACCAGTCAAGTCGTTCGGAGAGATCGAGGATAGCCTCGGCGCCAGCCGGGTCGAAGGATGTGCCCTCGAGGATAGCTGCCACCCGACGGACCGCATGAGCTGCAAAAGCCCCGGAGACAACTAGAAAGCGAGCCCCGCTCCACGGGTTCATTCCCATTCCGGCTCGCCAAGCGAGGGTCCGGGCACCTTGTGAAGAACGGAAGGCCGTCCTGTGCGGCGTGGAGGAAACACAGCAACGCCCGGACGGCCCATTCTGACAGTAGGATTGCGTCGATCAGCCGGCGCGTCTCCAACGACGCTTCTCAGCCGAACGGACCGACCGGCATCCAGCCCGCGGCGGCACACGCCAGCGCGCGGGGAGTGCGGACGCAGAGGTACTTCGGAGCCTGGAGGTCGCTCCATCCGTCCGGGAGGGCGGGGTATAACGAACCCCGAGGCGACGGGGGTACCGCGAAGAATTCCGTCGTATGCTACATAGGGAAATAGGCATCCGCGCGGCGCCACCGCAGTCAGCTCTCCTCGCCGGAACTATCTCCCCACTGGACGCGGTCGGCCACACTTTACTACCAGTCGAACGGTCGGGGGAACGGTCGGGGGAAGGCCACCAGCTGCACGTGAGGCTCGGGGTCCACATCCCCGCCGAACCGCTCGAAGAGGCCGAACAACCGCGCGTGGTATTGATCCGCACCCGCGTAGCGGATGTACAGGAGATCCGAGTGGGAGTCGGCAATCGCCCGATGCGGCGCGTGAAGGCAGCTAATCCTCCACGCAGCCGGGCGGTTTTCTTGATGGACCCGACCGTGGGGGATGAGCGTACGGATACCCCTTCGCCTCGGGGTGCCCTCGAACCGAGCAGCATTGGGATAGGCTGTACCGACGTAAGCTTCGATGGTCATCTGCGGTTGACCCCGTGAGGGGTTCCGACCACCCCGGGACGCCCGATGGTCCAAGTCATTTCCTGGGACCATGATCCCGACCGCTGGCATCCCGGTGCGCAACCAGCCGGTCGCCGGAGTCGCTGCCACCGGGGCGTATCCGCGTACGAATCAGGCCGCGCCAGTCGAATTTCTTCTCCGGGTGCCGGTTGTCTCGCAGCTACGATCCAGTCGGGCGGCTGTCTCAGTACGGTCGTCTATCCGACCTGGGAAGCCGGGGCTGATCTTAAAGGGCGCAGTAACGGTCCGCGCTCGTCAGAAGAAGGGCCCCTGAAGGGAAGGCTAGCGGCACTCGAGGGCTGTACCGAACGGTCAGAGGGACCCGCAATGGGTTGGTTGCCGGCGTGCGAAGACCGCGCCGGTGGAAATTAGGAGCTGGCGCGATTGTCGCCGGGGAAGGTCGCTCGCGCGCAGGATGTACCTGCTCCGTGCTGTGATTCTCCATCTGCTTGATTGGGGGTAGAACGGGAGAAGAAGTGCGAGGGATAGTGTGGATAGCGGTGGTTGTGGAGCGAGTCGTAGAGTGCGTTGTAGAGTGGGTTGAGGGATGCGTTGTGGGAGAAAAGGAAGCATGAGGGGACCCGCCATGGTACCGGAGGAACCGCCACGGTTAAATACCAAAAGCTCCATAGGCTCCCCTAAGGAGTCATCCCCATCACGACTGCGCTCCCGCGGTCTGCGTGCGATTTATGAGCTATTTATCGTAGGAAATACTGTTTACAAGATCAAACTGGCCGTGGCCGGATACCAGTCCATTTCACCGGAGGATGCCAAGGCCTCGTTCATAAAATGTGGCTTGTGGCCTATGAACTATCGTTTTGTCCACTTTGCGACATTTTCAGAGTCAGAAAATGGGTCCACAAGGGAGCATGAGGATGATCCTTGCAGTGACGGGCATTTGTTGATGGGACAGAAAAAATGTGGCTGCACGGGTCACCAACATGAGATTACAATCTGCAATCATGAGTTACCAAACCATAGACTACCAGCGTCACAAGTATCTTGTATCCTTTGGTCAGATAATCGAGTCCAAAACATTCCGATGAGCGTGATACGAGGACCAAAAATGGCGGCTACCAATCGAGCAGCACGGAAGAAATGTAGCAAAATGCAAGGGGCGGCGGTGTTGACTTCGAAAGTCCCTCAAGCCAACTCACACATTAAATGTGTCTCGAATGTGGAAGAAGTAAGCTCAAAGGCCTTCGAATGTCGCAGTCGTGCTTCGTCGAGCAGTTTGAATTGTGAAAAGGACAACAGGGCGCCTGTCAAGGGCGATGAAATTGCACGCAGCTTCGAGAGTAGATTTTGGGCTTCTCTTGAAGATGTTCTCCTAAAACAGTGGCCTAGGCGATCGGCGGTTGGGATGCAGGGGAACGAATGGAGTTCTGGTGGAGATCTGCACCACTCTGCGGCGTGAACGTTGCTCGGCCTGTCGCAACTGCGGTGAAAGTGCCACGGGGAGGGTGCCCAATTTCAGCCGGATGGACTGGTGAGCCGCCAACCAAAGATTTTTAAGTAAAGGGAGGGTACTCCTGACGTCGGGCAAAGACCTCAATATTAAAAGAAAAAAGTACTTGTAATTGTCAAGCAATCACCATTTTTTGTTTTGCGACGCGGACACTCTCAGCGTGTCCGACTGGGGCTTGACGAAAACAAGCACAGACACAGAAGAGGAGTGAGATTGAAGCGCGCGGACACTTTTGCGCCCCAACCGAGCACTACGATCGGAGATCCGAGCAAATTAAAAATAGAAAAGTCCGTCTGCTTTGTATGCTGGGCTTGTTACGCTCCTATACGTAGAAAGTTGTGAGCAATCGATTGAGATATTGTTTCTTTAATTTCAACCACGTCGTTCTGAGATACGGCGTACTGTGTGGCGCCGTTACGCGCGGCGGTGAACCTTGGCCCTTGTGGGAGATGTTTTTCAAAATATTTTGCATGTCCGATTTTTTTGTCACTGCCGGACAACAACAGCAACCCCCCTGGGCAATTGTCAGTACTTCAACAAGAGAGCTTTAACTACCTACTTGAAAGTCATATATAACATGTACTATCGGTCAGCCCACTACTGCCATTATAAGAGAGCCAAAATCCCGCTTTCTGTGACACCAACGAATTGTGTAAAGTGTCTGCAGTGCGCAAGTGACATAGCGGGATGGACCACGCACTAATGGGTCAAGTAACGTTTTCGGACGAACAGAAGTTTAATGTTGATAACCATGACGAGCTGACGTACTATTGGCATAACCTCCGAAAGCAGTGAAAATCTCTTTCGCATTCGCACATCGGTGCAGCATTGTTGATGATTTGGGGGGTTTTAGAACTGTGAGACCTGGACCTTCCGAGTAATCTCTTAAAGGCAGAAAGTAGCGACGTTCGAGAATTATCCATTTGTGTTTGCACAGGAGATGCACCGACATAGTTGGCAGCTTTAGCAAGACAATGCATCTAGTCATACTTCTAAACCATCAGGGTCTTCGTTTAATGGTAACCATATCAGATTTGTGAGGTGGCCAGTTTGAGGCCCGAATCTCAACACGTAGGATGTAAAGCGAATGAAGGCGGGCTTGCCTCCTGTCGACGGGAGTGAGGCAGGTGAAAAGGTCTTAATCTATCAGAGGGGCGCCCGGACACCTGACCCACTTCAATAGCTGTCACCCACTGTAGAACACCGCTGTAGTATATTGGCCAAATCGGCCTTCGAATACTTATTATTTATATACTAAATATATAAGTACCAAATGTACTTAAATTTATATATAAGTACCAACCGGTCCGATCCTACACGTGTGCCCGCGGGGATGGTACTGCAATACAAACCGGGTCCCAACCATCCACGCGGTCCCTTGCAGTTATTGTTTACATCTGCTCACTACAGTAAGTGTCACCTTCCTGTTCGGTCGTCACCCCTTCCTGTTCGGTCGTCACCCCTTCCTGGGGCGTTGGTATGTAGTTGTGCCACAGGAAATATACCAATTATTCGAAAGGGGCAGTATTGGCACCTATCATTACTTTATCAAGTCACTGTTTGTTTACAAAGAACTACAAAGGAAGAAAGCATGGCTTTGGTAAAAGGCTTTGCGACAAGGATTTCTTGCATTAAGAAATTTGGAGCTTTATTCATTAATTTTTTAGCTTAAGCATGAGCTACATGCAAAGTGAGTGGAGGTCCGTCTTGCTAACGGATAGGGATGATAAGCACGGAAAACTCTTTCTGGTGTTTTTGGGCCCGGGGTCTGAAGGAACTGAAAACACTGTCCTTGTTTTTCCTGCGAGGTTCAGAAATGATCGATCATTCGCAAGTATAATCCCAGGCCCTGTAATTCTGAAGGTCAGTCGTCATAAGGTTCCAAGGCAACGTTTCTCTCTTACAAACAAAAGCCTCGATCGTATTGGCCAGTGATACGTCCTGTGTCACGTGCGTATTTCGTAAATGTGGTCTTGTCTCCTGCCAGTTCAGCCTCTTCACGAATTCTGTTGAATCGTCGCTTTTGGAACGCTATTAATTCCCCCAAGTGGCGCAAAGCCGAAATTAGTTCGGAAACTTCATTGCTCGTCAAACGTGACAACATAGTTATATACTTTCGAATTTACAAATACAATGTTTCCTTGGGTCAAGGTACATTTATGACATATGATGTGGAACTGATGCCCTAGCCATTTTCAATTCTTCAAAACGAAATAGGAACCGTTTTAAATAGGAAACGTGGTGCAAGGCAAATCATCTATGTCTTGGAAGGACTGTTGTTGATCGATGATTAGGTTTTGCATGCTCCCATTATCTTCAACAGCATCCACTACCTCAACTTCAATTTTGCGGTCCTACCATTCTCCAGTATCCTTCATGGAAAGGTCACATTTATGATAAAATCAAAATTTTAATCCAACCAATGATGCTGCTATTTGGGGCAAAAAAGTGCTGGGTTTTGTCAGCAATGAGCGCGAGTCCTTTTTCATTGGGTCACGGCCAGCCATTTTTGCCAAATGTTTAGCCATTCAAATGCAGCACGCGGATGAGGGGTGTGTCTAGTTCTGGGCTGTGATTCGACCAGAATGATTGCTGGACTGCCACAGTTCTAGCGGAAATGTTTTCTTGAGAATTCAATGTCACAAAGTGGTGTGGTATTTGGCTGTCTACGAAACCAACGCTCCCCCGTGATATCTTTATCCATGTTGTGATCGTACCAGACTAAACCCAGGCTTACTCGCGCTTGTACCTGACGCATGCTTCGACCGTTTCTCATTTTCTCAGTCGCTTAAATCCTTTCTCCCTATCAGTTTCGCTTTGCTTTCCATTTTCCACATTAAGTGTTCTTACTAAGGCGCACTGACCTCTCGAAAGGGCTGAGAATAAAGCATGGCATGCTCATTGCCGTTCTGCAGCAATGAAACCTTGCTGCCTCAGGCAACCCCAGGACCAGCGAGGTCGCCTATGTCAGCAGAAGGGAACTCCGACGTCCTTAAAGTCTAATAGCGAAGCGCCTGTAGCCCAGATCCTCACATAAAGCCATACAACCCCTTTTGTTACGGCCAAAGCTATTTTCGCGGCGCCTGGGCCGAAATCTCGTGGGGTTTTGTAGTATTACGACCGACACGCGCGAAGGTTATCATTCTGGCGGCCGTGCACGGTGTACACGTGGGCCAGACGCCCTCGTGTGGGGAGCGCGCGCCTGCCGAGCAGTCGTGACGTGCTGTACATGTGCAGGAGCACATGTGTGATCCGTGCAATAGTTGGTAGCCATAACACGTGTACTGTAACGCACAAGTGTAATGTCTGGATCCGCGCGGTAGTTAGTAATTAAGGCGATAGTATTTCAATTGTGTCAAGTACTGGACACGAAGTAGGCTGCAGGTACTGTACTGGGGTAGGTGTCCGAGGCGTTCCTCTCAGGGGTTAAGACCTGACATCCGTCCCCAACAGAAAACTGGGGCAAGCTGGCCCTCGTCCCTTCCGCGCCAATCTACGACCGTTCGGTTAGTCAATTCGCGATGGCTTCTAACCCGTTACCGGCGCGTCCGTATAAGCACGTCGGAGCGACTGCGCGTAACTGGCCAAGTGTGCCACTCCCTTTTCGCGAGCTCAGGTGTTTCGGTTAATTCACCCGCCGCGCGTCCGCGTCCCGTGCTCCCTTGTCGACACCTCTGCCTCTCACGAAATCCTAGGAGGAGAGGAGTTATCCCAAAAATATAATCCGCAGAATGCAAGATACGAAAGAATGGCGAGAATGCAAACATAGATTACGTTTGAATTTGCTTGTCAGATCTAGCGCGCTCCACTTCGGCAACCATCCATGTCGCAATGAGTGCTTTGTTATAGGAAGTTAGTAAAGTATGGGTACGTTGAGATGACGCATTCTTTTTTGGGCTTGGGAGAGTGCTGCTCCCTGTTTCTGTTGCTGTACCCGAAGCCGATTTTGTGGGATCTGTAGCAGTTGACAGATTCGCTTGGGTACCTGCAAGGGGCATGACTGTAAGTGGAGGCATGTTCAAGAGCAATTTGACAATATGGGATCCAGAAAGCGGCATATTGTACAATGTGCGGGTTAATGAATGATCGGGCGAATGGTACAAGAGGCGTAGAACAGGCAATCGGGCTTGAAAATTCCGGAACTTTATGCCTTCACTCGCGAGGGCATGGGAATATTTCTGTAATTGGGGGCAAGTGGCGTAGTTTCAGGCTTGTATGCGGATCATGCACATCCAAATTTGGTCACATTTATTTGCAGTTGTACCCCATTGTATGCCAGGGACGCTATTTAATTTTGGACAGATAAGGCCAATATCAGAAGTAATATTACTATCATTGTTTGGGTGTAACATTATTTATTTGGTCACATTAATTACACATTACGGTGTAGAACCAGCTGGTCGTCCCGTTTCGTCCCCGCCTCCTGCGAATCAAACCTTTATAATTCCAAAAAGATATGCTAAATAAGGCACAAGTAGATTTAGGACAAAGGAGATTTCACACCGCACCATAAATGCAGGCGACGGACGCATCTTGCGACTAAAAGGCAAGCCAGGGTTATCGCGAATATTGTGTGTTCCCTCTTCAGGTGGCCGGGTCTACAGTGACCCGGTCACCACACTTCATGTCAACCAGAACAATACTCTGGTGCGGGCCGTTACGCTGCGCCTTCGTCGGTAGAATAGTGATAAATCATTAATTCTGCAATGGTACGCACCCTAAGTTGTCATCAGACAACCATCAAGCGATGGTGGCGGTCATGGAGCCTTTTCATCGGACTGTTGGCTTTCGCCAAATTACAGGCAAGAGCCTGCTCTCAACACCGTCCCTCGGAAGACAACTCTTAAGTCCATTCCGGCACTCAATATCGGAAGACAACTCTATGTCCATTCCGGCACTCCACACACTCCGCTTCCATAACCCTTGCATCATCTTCCTGTGGCTTGGTCAATAATAGACCTAAGACTTCAGCACAACGACTAGACCGCCAATAGCAACACCTCAAACAAATTCATCCGCAGTTTGAATAGAGTACCATAGCAGATATGCGAACTCCTCACTGGACACAGGGCATTCATAGTAAAACACGAGGTGACTAAAGCTACACAAATCCATTCCATCTCTTAACTGGATCACCAGTAAACTCATCGTAAAACCTTTTTCAGAAAAAGTGAGAAGGTTGATCTAGCGCTATTTGTCCACACTCATCTGTATAGAATATCAACGAAAAACATAAATTATCATTAAGCATCGCGCACAGATATAGAAAAACATACCAAAGTTGATCGAGCGTGAATAGTCGCAGAGAGTAGAGGCATAAACACAACTAGAGTAAATGAAGATGAAGAAGCTCAACTATTTGCTTCAACTTTTGAGGTGACATGAATTTTGTCAACAAGTCTGCAGGCTGATTGCACAATCGCACATGTTATATGTAGATAAGGCCAAGATCAGTTAGTTCTCGCACATGATGAACTTTCAAGTCAAGGTGCTTATTCTTTACACATATCTGTGGGTTGGATGCCAATGAATGCGCAGCTGTGCAATCCATTAAAACTCGTGTGTCCCGAATGTTATATCATCCTTCCACGGCTTCGCATGAGCGATTTCCCAGAAACGTTTTCTGATCCATGATAACTCTTTGGCACAAGACGACAAAGTAATGTACTCAGATTCAGCTGATGACAGCCAGATGGCTGTCTGTTTTTTTGCTTCTAAAGTATGTTGGTGCTTCGTTGATAGCGATAACGAAACCAGTTGTGGACCGTCTGGTTTCTTTACATCGTCCCAAGTCGGCGTCAAAGCAAGCAACAAGAGACTCTGAAGTGCAGTTGCAGTGAAGAGGAAACGATAAACCGAAGTCCAAGGTCCCAGCAACATATCGGAGGACCCGCTTGAGTAAGGCCATATGTCTCGGTGTGGGCGTATGTAGATGTCATACCGACGCAGATAGCGGAAATGGTATGTCCGGCCTTGTTCAAACAGAAAGATTGCTCAAACCTCCAATAGCTGAGCGATATGGAGAGTGCTGCGCGGGGGAGAAAAGAGCTTCGTTCTCATAAGCTGGCAGAACATCAGCGTTCAGTGGCAAAGGTGCCCTGACGGAGTTCGCATGTTCGAGGTTGTTAGTTTGTAGAAAGGACTTTGGTTAACGCTTCTGCGTTGCTCTGATATAATTAGGTTCCTTCCATACTTCCCATCTGAAAAAGAGGGAAGAGAGCCGAAAAGCTTACCATCAAACTTGGCGGAAAGTTTCTCCTTAAAACAAGGCATAAGAGAGTGGCTACTTGATGCGAAAGAGATGTCATCGACAAAAATAGCCTCGACGATGAAAGCATCACCCTGTTGAAAGCAGTAGAGTCGAGCATCATAGCTGGATGTTTGAAACTGCAAAGAATGAAGCCATGTATCGAGAAGCGAACCCCAGATTCTCCCAGCTTGATTGGTTCCATGCCTCGAGTCATTAACTTCCGCAACGTATCCAGGCTTGATTTGCACTTGAATTGAGTCATTAGGCTGTTCCATGATTATAGGGATGTCTAGTTATCCATAAAAACCTTGGAGATGTCAGCTCCTTCGAGCTGCAAGTCTCGATTTGCGGCGAATGAAAGCGGTATGCGAAGGGTTTCGTGTGCAGAAACATGAGCGTATGTGTTGTCGGGGTCGTAGTCTGTGAATAGTCGCTTTTGATCACCTCGCACGGCGCATCGTGCTTTGCTCAAAAAGTTTCCAGAGCTGTCAAGTGGTTTGAATCTGAATACTCTAGTATCGGGCACGGGTTTCATGTGTTCTGTGCGCCTTATCAACGTCCATGTCTGGCGTTTGGTGATAGCGATGAACTCTCTATCAATGCTGGATACACATTGCGCATCTTCAAATGCACGAGAGAATGATTGCGGTAGTGAACGGTCTTGAAATGTCTTCTTTGATATGAAGGAGACAGGGCTTTGCAAGAGAGCAGCAGTGAGAAATGAAATTAGTTGCTCTTCTAAGTCTGCTTCATGCTCTGGTTCTTGTCGCGGTGTGTTGTTTCCCTGCTCTAAAGAGCCGAGTTCTATTTCCCATGAGAGGCCGTCGAGAAGTGAAGACATGCTCGGAAGATTTTCCGAGTTACCTGACGGAAGTCTTGTGCCCTTGTAAGGATGATCTTCTTTGTAGAGGGCACAAAGACACGGAATAGGGTACCGGAGCTACCTATGCCAACGAAGTGACCAAGGACAGTGTTGGAAAGAAGCTTCTTCTACATCATAGTCTTTGGAAGATAGATGAACGCATGTCCCATTTGTTCGAACTCAGGGGGCTGCTTTAGGTCGATGCGTGTGTCTGGGTTCCATTACAGAATGGGGATCCCACCATCATGTCGGTCTGAAGGCGCTCGATTGCAAAGCCAATTTCCGTGATTGATGGCTTCACCACGACGACCACTGTGCAAACTACTTACAAACAGGATAACTCTCGTTCGTGCCCAGTGTTCCTGAATGAGACGTTCAGCCGGGCCGTTTCTCTCCAAGGCGTAAGCCGGTGAGTAGTCCAGATTTATGCCGTTTCGGTGGGCAAAGGCCATAACGTCTTCACTTTTTTTCTCCCCAGCTCAGGCCAATCTCATATTTTTCAGAAGTAGTTGGTTGTTAAACTCAGTCTGCGAGGGGTTGTGGTACCACTGAAGGTGTGGCAAGTTTCCTCTTTTGTCTTCAGCATGAAGACATCCGACTTCCTAGTGAAATCGTCGAGAACAGCAAGTGTGTACCTATTTATAGCTATACTCTGAGTGTCTGGACCAGAGATTTCGATGTGGATCAACTCAAGGGGACGTTTGGTGAAGTTGCCAACTTAGCGAATTCGTTCGCGACGAGATTTCTCTTGGAGACAGGACGCACTCAAGGTTCATCAAGGTGGACTTCGACAAGAACGGGACTGAAGGAAAAGCCTGCGACAGTTCAATGTAGCGATGCAATCCAAGGGGCCCAGTCTTGGCGTGCCAACCTTTGGCTGGATCCTTTTTATTTTTCGCATTGGACCTCACAGCAGTCAAGGCAGTAGTAGTGCTTTTAATGTTGAGACAGTAAAGCTCATTGACCTTCGGTGTCTCCGCCGGTACCTTTCAAGTTTCCTTTTCCATAAGAATGCAGACATTGTAGTGACGAATACTGTCTGTAAATGCGACGATGAATTTTGCGCTGAGGAGACCAACTGAAAGGACGTTGGAGGAGACCTTTAGAGCGTGGTAGGCATCTATATGCATGCCACCACCGAAAGGTATCCACACTTGTTCCTTGGCTATCAACTTTGAGACACCAGAAGCCGCCTTGACGTCTTCAAATGTCCGTGAGTAGTTGAAGAAGACCTTGCGGGAATGGAAGAAGTGATGTGTTGCCCCTGAATCGATGTAAGCAGATGACATCTTCGCACGAGATAGCTCGGCCACTTTGCTCCTCAATTCAAATTCTTCATCATGAAGCTGAACCATGTATCCACGACAGACGTCGGAATCACTCCTTTGCGCAAAACGACTGGACAGGAGAGAGAAACCGAAATGTTGCGCTTCAGGTTCGTCATGTCCTGAACCCCAGGCGCGATTTGGGTGAGCGCCGTTGTTGCGAATCGAACTGCGAGACGAAGACGTGTCTCGAACTTGATTTACAAAGTTGAAACTTCGCTTTTGATGTCCTTGACGGCGACCCGTACGATACCTTGAGTTACCTGTCCTGTCTTGCTCCCTCCGACGCGTACAGCACTTGCGGTAAATGTGACCTTGAATGTGGCAGTTGTCACATGTGCGCTTCTCTAGGCGCTCATTAGAGATACCTCTATGTACCCTATTGTGAGAACCGCGACGGTTCTTCCTACGACCCCGGCCATTCGCACCACAAGAGTGCTGCACAAAATTGGCTTTTGGCTCGGCGGCGGGAGACCGGAATTTATGCTGTGGATTGTGAGGTTTGGAGCGACGAGAACCGTCAGACTGTACAGCATTGACCAAAGTTTCAAAGTCAAATTCTTGAAGGGTTGATACCATGGCGAGTGGGGCGAACGAAGGACGAAGAGATAGGATGAGCCTCGATGTATTCTCAGATCCCGAGAGATCGGAGCCGTAAGTAGCCAGGTCATCAACCATAGTGAGGAAAGAAGCAAAATAACTGTCAAAGTTTCCATGTTCTTTGAAGATGACGGTATCTAGCTTCTGTTTCAGGTTCTGCACGACTTGAATGTTAGAAATCATGAAGATCTGCTTAAGCTCCCCCTATAACTTGCCTGCGGTCTTGGCGTCATCATCCACAAACAAGCAAGTTTGGGATGCAACTGAGTCGGGGAGGCAGAGTACGATTTTGTCTTTAGGGCGAGCGGACGTGAGAATCCAATCCTCGACAGCAGTCCTTCATGAGGATGCCGCACGACCGGAGGGGAGAGGTTGAAGGCTGAAGAGGGAAGGATCGTTGCGCTGGAGGTAAAACATTATTGTTTGACACCATTGGATGAAGTAGGCGGGACTTTGGGTTTTGGAACTTTACTCACAGAGTCATGGTTATCGTCACCGGCCATGATTGTTTGACCTGTGCCGCCTCCAAATTGAAATCTCTTTCGTTGCTGCGGTATTTTGGCGTATTACGCGAAGTACTCAAGACGCACTTCTGCTAGAGAACCGTAAGAGGTCGGACCTCAGACCCTTGGTAAGCTGATGTACCACGAAAGTGGTTCCAAAACAAAAATCGAAGGTTGGAATTCAGGCCCGTGGTATGCTGACCTACCACGCGAGTACTTTTCGCAAGTCGAATTCTACGACTTGGTATCATCCTAACTAGAACCACAGGCATAGAGGGCGCCGAAAAACATACACGGGGATTGGAATTGCACCTGCGCACCCTCGATTCGACGCTCTGTATAGGTTCCAAGGCGACGCAGTAGTCCACTGTCACGTTTACACGCCCGGAGCCGGTGAGAAAATATAACACAGGCAGTTGTGTTGAAGACATATCGTTGCGCTTGAGCAGTCTTGGGTGATGTGCAGAGAAAGAGAAAGATGATACGCGCGAAAGATAGTAAAAGCGCGGGGACGGGGCGCGCCTGTCTTCCCATATTTCATGTTTACAACCTTTCAGCCTTTTGCATGATACCCTTGAAATGTAGAAATTTGCCCAAAAATTGGGCCACAAGTACAGTACCGTTACGGTAAATACCGTACAGTGCGAACGCAAGGGATCCTGAAGTTCCGTGGGCGCTCTCATCGACACCAGCAGCAGACGCAATTTTGAAGCTGCAGGACTCGCCACGGTCATGGCAACCGGCGCGGGCGATTGGCCCGCATATGCCAATCCGTTGCCCAAGAAAACAATCGGCCTCCGCCGTTGGTGACGTCACGGGCAGCAATTTCAACGCCGTGGCCAGGCTTCTGCGGGGGGCCCACCTGGTTGCGCAGTGGAGGGCGGTGACGTCGGCTTGCAGCGTTGCCGGCGCGCGGGCGTGACGCGACACGTGTAGGAAAGTGCGTCGGTGCGGTGCTCGCGGGAGTCGCGCGCACGCATGTGCTCGCCGGTTGGCGACTGGAGGTTGGCGCACGATTCGCCGCTCCGAAGACAACGAGGTCGCCGTCTACCCCTGTGTCCCGCGAATCGTGGACGCCGAAACGAAACTCGGCCAGGCGACGCCGTTGCTCGCCTATTGCGTAAGTCTCCATATCTTACCGTACGCAATGCGCCAGCGAGGACGCAGAGCCAGACGGCTCTGCGT